>NW_025746806.1:25000-86653 GCF_021184085.1 Oncorhynchus gorbuscha
TCTGTCTTTCTCCACTCCTTACTCTCTCTCTCTGTCTTTCTCCACTCCTTACTCTCTCTCTCTGTCTTTCTCCACTCCTTACTCTCTCTCTCTGTCTTTCTCCACTCCTTACTCTCTCACTCTGTCTTTCTGCACTCCTTACTCTCTCTCTCTGTCTTTCTGCACTCCTTACTCTCTCTCTCTGTCTTTCTCCACTCCTTACTCTCTCTTTCTGTCTTTCTCCACTCCTTACTATCTCTCTGTCTTTCTCCACTCCTTACTCTCTCTCTCTGTCTTTCTCCACTCCTTACTCTCTCTCTCTGTCTTTCTCCACTTCTTACTCTCTCTCTGTCTTTCTCCACTCCTTACTCTCTCTCTCTGTCTTTCTCCACTCCTTACTCTCTCTCTCTGTCTTTCTGCACTCCTTACTCTCTCTCTCTCTGTCTTTCTCCACTCCTTACTCTGTTTTTCTCTCTGTCTTTCTCCACTACTTACTCTGTCTTTCTCCACTCCTTACTTTCTCTTTCTGTCTTTCTCCACTCCTTACTCTGTCTTTCTCCACTCCTTACTCTCTCTCTCTGTCTTTCTCCACTCCTTACTCTCTCTTTCTGTCTTTCTCCACTACTTACTCTGTCTGTCTCCACTCCTTACTCTCTCTCTCTGTCTTTCTCCACTCCTTACTCTCTCTCTCTGTCTTTCTCCACTCCTTACTCTCTCTTTCTGTCTTTCTCCACTACTTACTCTGTCTTTCTCCACTCCTTACTCTCTCTCTTTCTGTCTTTCTCCACTCCTTACTCTCTCTTTCTCCACTCCTTACTCTCTCTTTCTGTCTTTCTCCACTCCTTACTCTCTCTTTCTCCACCCATTACTCTCTCTTTCTTCTCCTTACTCTCTCTTTCTGTCTTTCTCCACTCCTTACTCTCTCTTTCTGTCTTTCTCCACTCCTTACTCTCTCTTTCTGTCTTTCTCCACTCCTTACTCTCTTTCTCCACCCTTTCTCTCTTTCTCCACTCCTTACTCTCCTTTCTCCACCCATTACTCTCTCTTTCTCCACTCCTTACTCTCTCTTTCTCCACCCATTACTCTCTCTTTCTCCACTCCTTACTCCCTCTTTCTCCACCCATTACTCTCTCTTTCTCCACTCCTTACTCTCTCTTTCTCCACCCATTACTCTCTCTTTCACCACTCCTTACTCTCTCTTTCTCCACTCCTTACTCTCTCTTTCTCCACTCCTTACTCTCTCTCTCTGTCTTTCTCCACTCCTTACTCTCTCTTTCTGTCTTTCTCCACTCCTTACTCTCTCTTTCTGTATTTCTCCACTCCTTACTCTCTCTTTCTGTCTTTCTCCACTCCTTACTCTCTCTTTCTCCACCCATTACTCTCTCTTTCTCCACTCCTTACTCTCTCTTTCTCCACCCATTACTCTCTCTTTCTCCACTCCTTACTCTCTCTTTCTCCACCCATTACTCTCTCTTTCTCCACTCCTTACTCTCTCTTTCTCCACCCATTACTCTCTCTTTCTCCACTCCTTACTCTCTCTTTCTCCACTCCTTACTCTCTCTTTCTCCACTCCTTACTCTCTCTCTCTGTCTTTCTCCACTCCTTACTCTCTCTCTCTGTCTTTCTCCACTCCTTACTCTCTCTCTGTCTTTCTCCACTCCTTACTCTCTCTCTCTGTCTTTCTTCACTCCTTACTCTCTCTCTGTCTTTCTGCACTCCTTACTCTCTCTCTCTGTCTTTCTCCACTCCTTACTCTCTCTTTCTGTCTTTCTCCACTCCTTACTCTCTTTCTGTCTTTCTCCACTCCTTACTCTCTCTTTCTGTCTTTCTCCACTCCTTACTCTCTCTTTCTGTCTTTCCCCACTCCTTACTCTCTCTCTCTGTCTTTCTCCACTCCTTACTCTCTCTTTCTGTCTTTCTCCACTCCTTACTCTCTCTCTGTCTTTCTCCACTCCTTACTCTCTCTTTCTGTCTTTCTCCACTCCTTACTCTCTCTCTCTGTCTTTCTCCACTCCTTACACTCTCTTTCTGTCTTTCTCCACTCCTCTTTCTGTCTTTCTCCACTCCTTACTCTCTCTTTCTGTCTCTAATCCGTAAAGTGAGCATTATCAAGGCCGGTTAGCTCAGTTGGTTAGAGCGTCGTGCTAATAACGCGAAGGTCATGGGTTCGATACCCGTACTGGCCAGGAGAATTTGTTTTTACTTTACTGTGTATGTCTACAGTGTCACATAACTCTATTGATTGGGGTCTACAATGTACATTTTAAATTAGTAGTATAACTCTCTCTCTCTGTCTTTCTCCACTCCTTACTCTTTTTTTCTCTCTCTGTCTTTCTCCACTACTTACTCTGTCTTTCTCCACTCCATACTCTCTCTCTCTGTCTTTCTCCACTCCTTAATCTCTCTTTCTGTCTTTCTCCACTCCTTACTCTCTCTTTCTGTCTTTCTCCACTCCTTACTCTCTCTTTCCACCCATTACTCTCTTTCTCCTGTCTTTCTCCTCCTTACTCTCTCTTTCTCCCCACCCATTACTCTCTCTTTCTCCACTCCTTACTCTCTCTTTCTCCACTCCATTACTCTCTCTTTCTCCACTCTCTTACTCTCTCTTTCTCCACCCATTACTCTCTCTTTCTCCACTCCTTACTCTCTGTCTTTCTCCACTCCTTACTCTCTCTCTTTCTCCACTCCTTACTCTCTCTCTCTGTCTTTCTCCACTCCTTACTCTCTCTCTCTGTCTTTCTCCACTCCTTACTCTCTCTCTGTCTTTCTCCACTCCTTACTCTCTCTCTCTGTCTTTCTTCACTCCTTACTCTCTCTCTGTCTTTCTCCACTCCTTACTCTCTCTTTCTGTCTTTCTCCACTCCTTACTCTCTCTTTCTGTCTTTCTCCACTCCTTACTCTCTTTCTGTCTTTCTCCACTCCTTACTCTCTCTTTCTGTCTTTCTCCACTCCTTACTCTCTCTTTCTGTCTTTCTCCACTCCTTACTCTCTCTCTCTGTCTTTCTCCACTCCTTACTCTCTCTTTCTGTCTTTCTCCACTCCTTACTCTCTCTCTGTCTTTCTCCACTCCTTACTCTCTCTTTCTGTCTTTCTCCACTCCTTACTCTCTCTCTCTGTCTTTCTCCACTCCTTACACTCTCTTTCTGTCTCTGTTCTCCACTCCACTCTCTCTTTCTGTCTTTCTCCACTCCTTACTCTCTCTTTCTGTCTCTAATCCGTAAAGTGAGCATTATCAAGGCCGGTTAGCTCAGTTGGTTAGAGCGTCGTGCTAATAACTCGAAGGTCATGGGTTCGATACCCGTACTGGCCAGGAGAATTTGTTTTTACTTTACTGTGTATGTCTACAGTGTCACATAACTCTATTGATTGGGGTCTACAATGTACATTTTAAATTAGTAGTATAACTCTCTCTCTCTGTCTTTCTCCACTCCTTACTCTTTTTTCTCTCTCTGTCTTTCTCCACTACTTACTCTGTCTTTCTCCACTCCATACTACTCTCTCTCTCTGTCTTTCTCCACTCCTTAATCTCTCTTTATGTCTTTCTCCACTCCTTACTCTCTCTTTCTGTCTTTCTCCACTCCTTACTCTCTCTTTCTGTCTTTCTCCACTCCTTACTCTCTCTTTCTGTCTTTCTCCACTCCTTACTCTCTCTTTCTCCACTCCTTCTCTTTTTCTCCACTCCTTACTCTCTCTTTCTCCACTCCTTACTCTCTCTTTCTGTCTTTCTCCACTCCTTACTCTCTCTTTCTGTCTTTCTCCACTCCTTACTCTCTCTTTCTGTCTTTCTCCACCTTACTCTCTCTTTCTGTCTTTCTCCACTCCTTACTCTCTTTCTGTCTTTCTCCACTCCTTACTCTCTCTTTCTGTCTTTCTCCACTCCTTACTCTCTCTTTCTGTCTTTCTCCACTCCTTACTCTCTCTTTCTGTCTTTCTCCACTCCTTACTCTCTCTTTCTGTCTTTCTCCACTCCTTACTCTCTCTCTCTGTCTTTCTCCACTCCTTACTCTCTCTTTCTCACTCCCTACTCTCTCTTTCTCCACTCCTTACTCTGTCTTTCTCCACTCCTTACTCTCTCTTTCTGTCTTCTCCACTCCTTACTCTCTCTTTCTGTCTTTCTCCACTCCTTACTCTCTCTCTCTGTCTTTCTCCACTCCTTACTCTCTCTTTCTGTCTTTCTCCACTCCTTACTCTCTCTTTCTGTCTGTAATCCGTAAAGTGAGCATTATCAAGGCCGGTTAGCTCAGTTGGTTAGAGCGTCGTGCTAATAACGCGAAGGTCGTGGGTTCGATACCCGTACTGGCCAGGAGAATTTGTTTTTACTTTACTGTGTATGTCTACAGTGTCACATAACTCTATTGATTGGGGTCTACAATGTACATTTTAAATTAGTAGTATAACTCTCTCTCTCTGTCTTTCTCCACTCCTTACTCTTTTTTTCTCTCTCTGTCTTTCTCCACTACTTACTCTGTCTTTCTCCACTCCATACTCTCTCTCTCTCTGTCTTTCTCCACTCCTTAATCTCTCTTTATGTCTTTCTCCACTCCTTACTCTCTCTTTCTGTCTTTCTCCACTCCTTACTCTCTCTTTCTGTCTTTCTCCACTCCTTACTCTCTCTTTCTGTCTTTCTCCACTCCTTACTCTCTCTTTCTCCACTCCTTACTCTCTCTTTCTCCACTCCTTACTCTCTCTTTCTCCACTCCTTACTCTCTCTTTCTGTCTTTCTCCACTCCTTACTCTCTCTTTCTGTCTTTCTCCACTCCTTACTCTCTCTTTATGTCTTTCTCCACTCCTTACTCTCTCTCTCTGTCTTTCTCCACTCCTTACTCTCTCTTTCTGTCTTTCTCCACTCCTTACTCTCTCTTTCTGTCTTTCTCCACTCCTTACTCTCTCTCTCTGTCTTTCTCCACTCCTTACTCTCTCTCTCTGTCTTTCTCCACTCCTTACTCTCTCTCTCTGTCTTTCTCCACTACTTACTCTGTCTTTCTCCACTCCTTACTCTCTCTTCTCTGTCTTTCTCCACTCCTCTACTCTTCTCTCTGTCTTTCTCCACTCCTTACTCTGTTTTTCTCTCTCTGTCTTTCTCCACTACTTACTCTGTCTTTCTCCACTCCTTACTCTCTCTCTCTGTCTTTCTCCACTCCTTACTCTCTCTTTATGTCTTTCTCCACTCCTTACTCTCTCTCTCTGTCTTTCTCCACTCCTTACTCTCTCTTTATGTCTTTCTCCAATCCTTACTCTCTCTTTCTGTCTTTCTCCACTCCTTACTCTCTCTTTCTGTCTTTCTCCACTCCTTACTCTCTGTCTTTCTCCACTCCTTACTCTCTCTCTGTCTCCACTCCTTACTCTCTCTTTCTGTCTTTCTCCACTCCTTACTCTCTCTTTCTGTCTTTCTCCACTCCTTACTCTCTCTTTCTGTCTTTCTCCACTCCTTACTGTCTCTCTTTCTGTCTTTCTCCACTCCTTACTCTCTCTTTCTGTCTTTCTCCACTCCTTACTCTCTCTTTCTGTCTTTCTCCACTCCTTACTCTCTCTTTCTGTCTCTAATCCGTGAAGTGAGCATTATCAAGGCCGGTTAGCTCAGTTGGTTAGAGCGTCGTGCTAATAACGCGAAGGTCGTGGGTTCGATACCCGTACTGGCCAGGAGAATTTGTTTTTACTTTACTGTGTATGTCTACAGTGTCACATAACTCTATTGATTGGGGTCTACAATGTACATTTTAAATTAGTAGTATAACTCTCTCTCTCTGTCTTTCTCCACTCCTTACTCTTTTTTTCTCTCTCTGTCTTTCTCCACTACTTACTCTGTCTTTCTCCACTCCTTACTCTCTCTCTCTGTCTTTCTCCACTCCTTACTCTCTCTTTATGTCTTTCTCCACTCCTTACTCTCTCTTTCTGTCTTTCTCCACTCCTTACTCTCTCTTTCTGTCTTTCTCCACTCCTTACTGTCTCTTTCTGTCTTTCTCCACTCCTTACTCTCTCTTTCTCCACTCCTTGCTCTCTCTTTCTCCACTCCTTACTCTCTCTTTCTCCACTCCTTACTCTCTCTTTCTGTCTTTCTCCACTCCTTACTATCTCTTTCTGTCTTTCTCCACTCCTTACTCTCTCTTTCTGTCTTTCTCCACTCCTTACTCTCTCTTTCTGTCTTTCTCCACTCCTTACTCTCTCTTTCTGTCTTTCTCCACTCCTTACTCTCTCTTTCTGTCTTTCTCCACTCCTTACTCTCTCTTTCTGTCTTTCTCCACTCCTTACTCTCTCTCTCTGTCTTTCTCCACTCCTTACTCTCTCTTTCCTCACTCCTTACTCTCTCTTTCTCCACTCCTTACTCTCTCTTTCTCCACTCCTTACTCTCTCTTTCTGTCTATCTCCACTCCTTACTCTCTCTTTCTGTCTTTCTCCACTCCTTACTCTCTCTCTCTGTCTTTCTCCACTCCTTACTCTCTCTTTCTGTCTTTCTCCACTCCTTACTCTCTCTTTCTGTCTGTAATCCGTTAAGTGAGCATTATCAAGGCCGGTTAGCTCAGTTGGTTAGAGCGTCGTGCTAATAACGCGAAGGTCGCGGGTTCGATACCCGTACTGGCCAGGAGAATTTGTTTTTACTTTACTGTGTATGTCTAGAGTGTCACATAACTCTATTGATTGGGGTCTACAATGTACATTTTAAATTAGTAGTATAACTCTCTCTCTCTGTCTTTCTCCACTCCTTACTCTTTTTTCTCTCTCTGTCTTTCTCCATTACTTACTATGTCTTTCTCCACTCCTTACTCTCTCTCTCTGTCTTTCTCCACTCTTACTCTCTCTTTATGTCTTTCTCCACTCCTTACTCTCTCTTTCTGTCTTTCTCCACTCCTTACTCTCTCTTTCTGTCTTTCTCCACTCCTTACTCTCTCTTTCTGTCTTTCTCCACTCCTTACTCTGTCTTTCTCCACTCCTTACTCTGTTTTTCTCTCTCTGTCTTTCTCCACTACTTACTCTGTCTTTCTCCACTCCTTACTTTCTCTTTCTGTCTTTCTCCACTCTCTTACTCTGTCTTTCTCCTTACTCTGTCTTTTACTCTCTCTCTCTGTCTTTCTCTTCCACTCCTTACTCTCTCTTTCTGTCTTTCTCCACTACTTACTCTGTCTGTCTCCACTCCTTACTCTCTCTCTCTGTCTTTCTCCACTCCTTACTCTCTCTCTCTGTCTTTCTCCACTCCTTACTCTCTCTTTCTGTCTTTCTCCACTACTTACTCTGTCTTTCTCCACTCCTTACTCTCTTTCTGTCTTTCTCCACTCCTTACTCTCTCTTTCTCCACTCCTTACTCTCTCTTTCTGTCTTTCTCCACTCCTTACTCTCTCTTTCTCCACCCATTACTCTCTCTTTCTCCACTCCTTACTCTCTCTTTCTGTCTTTCTCCACTCCTTACTCTCTCTTTCTGTATTTCTCCACTCCTTACTCTCTCTTTCTGTCTTTCTCCACTCCTTACTCTCTCTTTCTCCACCCATTACTCTCTCTTTCTCCACTCCTTACTCTCTCTTTCTCCACCCATTACTCTCTCTTTCTCCACTCCTTACTCTCTCTTTCTCCACCCATTACTCTCTCTCTTTCTCCACTCCTTACTCCCTCTTTCTCCACCCATTACTCTCTCTTTCTCCACTCCTTACTCTCTCTTTCTCCACCCATTACTCTCTCTTTCTCCACTCCTTACTCTCTCTTTCTCCACTCCTTACTCTGTCTTTCTCCACTCCTTCTCTCTCTCTCTGTCTTTCTCCACTCCTTACTCTCTCTTTCTGTCTTTCTCCACTCCTTACTCTCTCTTTCTGTCTTTCTCCACTCCTTACTCTCTCTTTCTGTCTTTCTCCACTCCTTACTCTCTCTTTCTCCACCCATTACTCTCTCTTTCTCCACTCCTTACTCTCTCTTTCTCCACCCATTACTCTCTCTTTCTCCACTCCTTACTCTCTCTTTCTCCACCCATTACTCTCTCTTTCTCCACTCCTTACTCTCTCTTTCTGTCTTTCTCCACTCCTTACTCTCTCTTTCTGTCTTTCTCCACTCCTTACTCTCTCTTTCTGTCTTTCTCCACTCCTTACTCTCTCTTTCTGTCTTTCTCCACTCCTTACTCTCTCTTTCTGTCTTTCTCCACTCCTTACTCTCTCTTTCTGTCTTTCTCCACTCCTTACTCTCTCTCTCTGTCTTTCTCCACTCCTTACTCTCTCTTTCTCACTCCTTACTCTCTCTTTCTCCACTCCTTACTCTCTGTCTTTCTCCACTCCTTACTCTCTCTTTCTGTCTTTCTCCACTCCTTACTCTCTCTTTCTGTCTTTCTCCACTCCTTACTCTCTCTCTCTGTCTTTCTCCACTCCTTACTCTCTCTTTCTGTCTTTCTCCACTCCTTACTCTCTCTTTCTGTCTGTAATCCGTAAAGTGAGCATTATCAAGGCCGGTTAGCTCAGTTGGTTAGAGCGTCGTGCTAATAACGCGAAGGTCGTGGGTTCGATACCCGTACTGGCCAGGAGAATTTGTTTTTACTTTACTGTGTATGTCTACAGTGTCACATAACTCTATTGATTGGGGTCTACAATGTACATTTTAAATTAGTAGTATAACTCTCTCTCTCTGTCTTTCTCCACTCCTTACTCTTTTTTCTCTCTCTGTCTTTCTCCACTACTTACTCTGTCTTTCTCCACTCCTTACTCTCTCTCTCTGTCTTTCTCCACTCCTTACTCTCTCTTTATGTCTTTCTCCACTCCTTACTCTCTCTTTCTGTCTTTCTCCACTCCTTACTCTCTCTTTCTGTCTTTCTCCACTCCTTACTCTCTCTTTCTGTCTTTCTCCACTCCTTACTCTGTCTTTCTCCACTCCTTACTCTGTCCTTTCTCTCTCTGTCTTTCTCCACTCCTTACTCTGTCTTTCTCCACTCCTTACTTCTCTTTCTGTCTTTCTCCACTCCTTTACTCTGTCTTTCTCCACTCCTTACTCTCTCTTTCTGTCTTTCTCCACTCCTTACTCTCTCTTTCTGTCTTTCTCCACTACTTACTCTGTCTTTCTCCACTCCTTACTCTCTCTTTCTGTCTTTCTCCACTCCTTACTCTCTCTTTCTGTCTTTCTCCACTCCTTACTCTCTCTTTCTGTCTTTCTCCACTCCTTACTCTCTCTGTCTTTCTCCACTCCTTACTCTCTCTTTCTGTCTTTCTCCTTACTCTCTTACTCTGTCTTTCTCCACTCCTTACTCTCTCTTTCTGTCTTTCTCCACTCCTTACTCTCTCTTTCTCCACCCATTACTCTCTCTTTCTCCACTCCTTACTCTCTCTTTCTGTCTTTCTCCACTCCTTACTCTCTCTTTCTGTATTTCTCCACTCCTTACTCTCTCTTTCTGTCTTTCTCCACTCCTTTCTCTCTCTCTTTCTCCACTCTATTATTGGGGTCTCTCTCTTTCTCCACTCCTTACTCTCTCTTTCTCCACTCCATTACTTTCTCTCTTTCTCCACTCCTTTACTCTCTCTTTCTCCACCCATTACTCTGTCTTTCTCCACTCCTTACTCTCTCTCTCTTCTTTCTCCACTCTCTTTCTCCACTCCTTACTCTGTCTTTCTCCACTCCTTACTCTCTCTCTCTGTCTTTCTCCACTCCTTACTCTCTCTTTCTGTCTTTCTCCACTCCTTACTCTCTCTTTCTGTCTTTCTCCACTCCTTACTCTCTCTTTCTGTCTTTCTCCACTCCTTACTCTCTCTTTCTCCACTCTGTCTTTCTCCACTCCTTACTCTCTCTCTGTCTTTCTCCACTCCTTACTCTCTCTCTGTCTTTCTCCACCCTTACTCTCTCTTTCTCCACTCCTTACTCTGTCTTTCTCCACCCTTCTCTCTCTGTCTTTCTCCACTCCTTACTCTCTCTTTCTGTCTTTCTCCACTCCTTACTCTCTCTTTCTGTCTTTCTCCACTCCTTACTCTCTCTTTCTGTCTTTCTCCACTCCTTACTTTCTCTCTCTCTGTCTTTCTCCACTCCTTACTCTCTCTTTCTGTCTTTCTCCACTCCTTACTCTCTCTTTCTGTCTTTCTCCACTCCTTACTCTCTCTTTCTGTCTTTCTCCACTCCTTACTCTCTCTCTCTGTCTTTCTCCACTCCTTACTCTCTCTTTCTGTCTTTCTCCACTCCTTACTCTCTCTTTCTGTCTGTAATCCGTAAAGTGAGCATTATCAAGGCCGGTTAGCTCAGTTGGTTAGAGCGTCGTGCTAATAACGCGAAGGTCGTGGGTTCGATACCCGTACTGGCCAGGAGAATTTGTTTTTACTTTACTGTGTATGTCTACAGTGTCACATAACTCTATTGATTGGGGTCTACAATGTACATTTTAAATTAGTAGTATAACTCTCTCTCTCTGTCTTTCTCCACTCCTTACTCTTTTTTTCTCTCTCTGTCTTTCTCCACTACTTACTCTGTCTTTCTCCACTCCTTACTCTCTCTCTCTGTCTTTCTCCACTCCTTAATCTCTCTTTATGTCTTTCTCCACTCCTTACTCTCTCTTTCTGTCTTTCTCCACTCCTTACTCTCTCTTTCTGTCTTTCTCCACTCCTTACTCTCTCTTTCTGTCTTTCTCCACTCCTTACTCTCTCTCTCTGTCTTTCTCTCTGTCTTTCTCCACTCCTTACTCTCTCTTTCTGTCTTTCTCCACTCCTTACTCTCTCTTTCTGTCTTTCTCCACTCCTTACTCTCTCTTTCTGTCTTTCTCCACTCCTTACTCTCTCTTTCTGTCTTTCTCCACTCCTTACTCTCTCTTTCTGTCTTTCTCCACTCCTTACTCTCTCTTTCTGTCTGTAATCCGTAAAGTGAGCATTATCAAGGCCGGTTAGCTCAGTTGGTTAGAGCGTCGTGCTAATAACGCGAAGGTCGTGGGTTCGATACCCGTACTGGCCAGGAGAATTTGTTTTTACTTTACTGTGTATGTCTACAGTGTCACATAACTCTATTGATTGGGGTCTACAATGTACATTTTAAATTAGTAGTATAACTCTCTCTCTCTGTCTTTCTCCACTCCTTACTCTTTTTTCTCTCTCTGTCTTTCTCCACTACTTACTCTGTCTTTCTCCACTCCTTACTCTCTCTCTCTCTGTCTTTCTCCACTCCTTAATCTCTCTTTATGTCTTTCTCTCCACTCCTTACTCTCTCTTTCTCTGTCTTTCTCCACTCCTTACTCTCTCTTTCTGTCTTTCTCCACTCCTTACTCTCTCTTTCTGTCTTTCTCCACTCCTTACTCTCTCTTTCTCCACTCCTTGCTCTCTCTTTCTCCACTCCTTACTCTCTCTTTCTCCACTCCTTACTCTCTCTTTCTGTCTTTCTCCACTCCTTACTATCTCTTTCTGTCTTTCTCCACTCCTTACTCTCTCTTTCTGTCTTTCTCCACTCCTTACTCTCTCTTTCTGTCTTTCTCCACTCCTTACTCTCTCTTTCTGTCTTTCTCCACTCCTTACTCTCTCTTTCTGTCTTTCCCCACTCCTTACTCTCTCTTTCTGTCTTTCTCCACTCCTTACTCTCTCTCTCTGTCTTTCTCCAATCCTTACTCTCTCTTTCCTCACTCCTTACTCTCTCTTTCTCCACTCCTTACTCTCGCTTTCTCCACTCCTTACTCTCTCTTTCTGTCTATCTCCACTCCTTACTCTCTCTTTATGTCTTTCTCCACTCCTTACTCTCTCTCTCTGTCTTTCTCCACTCCTTACTCTCTCTTTCTGTCTTTCTCCACTCCTTACTCTCTCTTTCTGTCTGTAATCCGTAAAGTGAGCATTATCAAGGCCGGTTAGCTCAGTTGGTTAGAGCGTCGTGCTAATAACGCGAAGGTCGCGGGTTCGATACCCGTACTGGCCAGGAGAATTTGTTTTTACTTTACTGTGTATGTCTAGAGTGTCACATAACTCTATTGATTGGGGTCTACAATGTACATTTTAAATTAGTAGTATAACTCTCTCTCTCTGTCTTTCTCCACTCCTTACTCTTTTTTTCTCTCTCTGTCTTTCCCCATTACTTACTATGTCTTTCTCCACTCCTTACTCTCTCTCTCTGTCTTTCTCCACTCCTTACTCTCTCTTTATGTCTTTCTCCACTCCTTACTCTCTCTTTCTGTCTTTCTCCACTCCTTACTCTCTCTTTCTGTCTTTCTCCACTCCTTACTCTCTCTTTCTGTCTTTCTCCACTCCTTACTCTGTCTTTCTCCACTCCTTACTCTGTTTTTCTCTCTCTGTCTTTCTCCACTACTTACTCTGTCTTTCTCCACTCCTTACTTTCTCTTTCTGTCTTTCTCCACTCCTTACTCTGTCTTTCTCCACTCCTTACTCTCTCTCTCTGTCTTTCTCCACTCCTTACTCTCTCTTTCTGTCTTTCTCCACTACTTACTCTGTCTGTCTCCACTCCTTACTCTCTCTCTCTGTCTTTCTCCACTCCTTACTCTCTCTCTCTGTCTTTCTCCACTCCTTACTCTCTCTTTCTGTCTTTCTCCACTACTTACTCTGTCTTTCTCCACTCCTTACTCTCTCTCTCTTTCTGTCTTTCTCTCCTTACTCTCTCTTTCTCCACTCCTTACTCTCTCTTTCTGTCTTTCTCCACTCCTTACTCTCTCTTTCTCCACCCATTACTCTCTCTTTCTCCACTCCTTACTCTCTCTTTTCTGTCTTTCTCCACTCCTTACTCTCTCTTTCTGTCTTTCTCCACTCCTTACTCTCTCTTTCTGTCTTTCTCCACTCCTTACTCTCTCTTTCTCCACCCATTACTCTCTCTTTCTCCACTCCCTTACTCTCTCTTTCTCCACCCATTACTCTCTCTTTCTCCACTCCTTACTCTCTCTTTCTCCACCCATTACTCTCTCTTTCTCCACTCCTTACTCTCTCTTTCTCCACTCCATTACTCTCTCTTTCTCCACTCCTTACTCTCTCTTTCTCCACCCATTACTCTGTCTTTCTCCACTCCTTACTCTCTCTTTCTCCACTCCTTCTCTGTCTTTCTCCACTCCTTACTCTCTCTTTCTGTCTTTCTCCACTCCTTACTCTCTCTTTCTGTCTTTCTCCACTCCTTACTCTCTCTTTCTGTCTTTCTCCACTCCTTACTCTCTCTTTCTGTCTTTCTCCACTCCTTACTCTCTTTCTCCACCCATTACTCTGTCTTTCTCCACTCCTTACTCTCTCTTTCTCCACTCCTTACTCTCTCTCTGTCTTTCTCCACTCCTTACTCTCTCTTTCTGTCTTTCTCCACCCATTACTCTCTCTTTCTGTCTTTCTCCACTCCTTACTCTCTCTTTCTGTCTTTCTCCACTCCTTACTCTCTCTTTCTGTCTTTCTCCACTCCTTACTCTCTCTTTCTGTCTTTCTCCACTCCTTACTCTCTCTCTCTGTCTTTCTCCACTCCTTACTCTCTCTTTCTGTCTTTCTCCACTCCTTACTCTCTCTTTCTGTCTTTCTCCACTCCTTACTCTCTCTTTCTGTCTTTCTCCACTCCTTACTCTCTCTTTCTGTCTTTCTCCACTCCTTACTCTCTCTTTCTGTCTTTCTCCACTCCTTACTCTCTCTTTCTGTCTGTAATCCGTAAAGTGAGCATTATCAAGGCCGGTTAGCTCAGTTGGTTAGAGCGTCGTGCTAATAACGCGAAGGTCGTGGGTTCGATACCCGTACTGGCCAGGAGAATTTGTTTTACTTTACTGTGTATGTCTACAGTGTCACATAACTCTATTGATTGGGGTCTACAATGTACATTTTAAATTAGTAGTATAACTCTCTCTCTCTGTCTTTCTCCACTCCTTACTCTTTTTTTCTCTCTCTGTCTTTCTCCACTACTTACTCTGTCTTTCTCCACTCCTTACTCTCTCTCTCTCTGTCTTTCTCCACTCCTTAATCTCTCTTTATGTCTTTCTCCACTCCTTACTCTCTCTTTCTGTCTTTCTCCACTCCTTACTCTCTCTTTCTGTCTTTCTCCACTCCTTACTCTCTCTTTCTGTCTTTCTCCACTCCTTACTCTCTCTCTCTGTCTTTCTCCACTCCTTACTCTCTCTTTCTGTCTTTCTCCACTCCTTACTCTCTCTTTCTGTCTTTCCCCACTCCTTACTCTCTCTTTCTGTCTTTCTCCACTCCTTACTCTCTCTCTCTGTCTTTCTCCACTCCTTACTCTCTCTTTCTGTCTTTCTCCACTCCTTACTCTCTCTTTCTGTCTGTAATCCGTAAAGTGAGCATTATCAAGGCCGGTTAGCTCAGTTGGTTAGAGCGTCGTGCTAATAACGCGAAGGTCGTGGGTTCGATACCCGTACTGGCCAGGAGAATTTGTTTTTACTTTACTGTGTATGTCTACAGTGTCACATAACTCTATTGATTGGGGTCTACAATGTACATTTTAAATTAGTAGTATAACTCTCTCTCTCTGTCTTTCTCCACTCCTTACTCTTTTTTCTCTCTCTGTCTTTCTCCACTTACTTACTCTGTCTTTCTCCACTCCTTACTCTCTCTCTCTCTGTCTTTCTCCACTCCTTACTCTCTCTTTCTGTCTTTCTCCACTCCTTACTCTCTCTTTCTGTCTTTCTCCACTCCTTCTCTTTCTCTTTCTGTCTTTCTCCACTCCTTACTCTCTCTTTCTGTCTTTCTCCACTCCTTACTCTCTCTTTCTCTCCTTACTCTCTCTTTCTCCACTCCTTACTCTCTCTTTCTCCACTCCTTACTCTCTCTTTCTGTCTTTCTCCACTCCTTACTCTCTCTTTCTGTCTTTCTCCACTCCTTACTCTCTCTTTCTGTCTTTCTCCACTCCTTACTCTCTCTCTCTGTCTTTCTCCACTCCTTACTCTCTCTTTCTGTCTTTCTCCACTCCTTACTCTCTCTTTCTGTCTTTCTCCACTCCTTACTCTCTCTCTCTGTCTTTCTCCACTCCTTACTCTCTCTCTCTGTCTTTCTCCACTCCTTACTCTCTCTTTCTGTCTTTCTCCACTCCTTACTCTCTCTCTGTCTCCACTCCTTACTCTCTCTCTCTGTCTTTCTCCACTCCTTACTCTCTCTCTCTGTCTTTCTCCACTCCTTAGTCAGTATTCTCTCTCTCTGTCTTTCTCCACTCCTTACTCTTCTTTCTTTCCACTCCTTACTCTCTCTCTCTGTCTTTCTCCACTCCTTACTCTTTCTGTCTTTCTCCACTCCTTACTCTCTTTCTGTCTTTCTCCACTCCTTACTCTCTCTTTCTGTCTTTCTCCACTCCTTACTCTCTCTTTCTGTCTTTCTCCACTCCTTACTCTCTCTTTCTGTCTTTCTCCACTCCTTTCTCCACTCCTTACTCTCTCTCTGTCTTTCTCCACTCCTTACTCTCTCTTTCTGTCTTTCTCCACTCCTTACTCTCTCTCTCTGTCTTTCTCCACTCCTTACTCTCTCTTTCTGTCTTTCTCCACTCCTTACTCTCTCTTTCTGTCTTTCTCCACTCCTTACTCTCTCTTTCTGTCTCTAATCCGTAAAGTGAGCATTATCAAGGCCGGTTAGCTCAGTTGGTTAGAGCGTCGTGCTAATAACGCGAAGGTCGTGGGTTCGATACCCGTACTGGCCAGGAGAATTTGTTTTTACTTTACTGTGTATGTCTACAGTGTCACATAACTCTATTGATTGGGGTCTACAATGTACATTTTAAATTAGTAGTATAACTCTCTCTCTCTGTCTTTCTCCACTCCTTACTCTTTTTTCTCTCTCTGTCTTTCTCCACTACTTACTCTGTCTTTCTCCACTCCTTACTCTCTCTCTCTCTCTCTGTCTTTCTCCACTCCTTACTCTCTCTTTATGTCTTTCTCCACTCCTTACTCTCTCTTTCTGTCTTTCTCCACTCCTTACTCTCTCTTTCTGTCTTTCTCCACTCCTTACTCTCTCTTTCTGTCTTTCTCCACTCCTTACTCTCTCTTTCTCCACTCCTTGCTCTCTCTTTCTCCACTCCTTACTCTCTCTTTCTCCACTCCTTACTCTCTCTTTCTGTCTTTCTCCACTCCTTACTATCTCTTTCTGTCTTTCTCCACTCCTTACTCTCTCTTTCTGTCTTTCTCCACTCCTTACTCTCTCTTTCTGTCTTTCTCCACTCCTTACTCTCTCTTTCTGTCTTTCTCCACTCCTTACTCTCTCTTTCTGTCTTTCTCCACTCCTTACTCTCTCTTTCTGTCTTTCTCCACTCCTTACTCTCTCTCTCTCTGTCTTTCTCCACTCCTTACTCTCTCTTTCTCCACTCCTTACTCTCTCTTTCTCCACTCCTTACTCTCTCTTTCTGTCTTTCTCCACTCCTTACTCTCTCTTTCTGTCTTTCTCCACTCCTTACTCTCTCTCTCTGTCTTTCTCCACTCCTTACTCTCTCTTTCTGTCTTTCTCCACTCCTTACTCTCTCTTTCTGTCTGTAATCCGTAAAGTGAGCATTATCAAGGCCGGTTAGCTCAGTTGGTTAGAGCGTCGTGCTAATAACGCGAAGGTCGTGGGTTCGATACCCGTACTGGCCAGGAGAATTTGTTTTTACTTTACTGTGTATGTCTACAGTGTCACATAACTCTATTGATTGGGGTCTACAATGTACATTTTAAATTAGTAGTATAACTCTCTCTCTCTGTCTTTCTCCACTCCTTACTCTGTTTTTCTCTCTCTGTCTTTCTCCATTACTTACTCTGTCTTTCTCCACTCCTTACTCTCTCTCTCTGTCTTTCTCCACTCCTTACTCTCTCTTTCTGTCTTTCTCCACTCCTTACTCTCTACTCTGTCTTTCTCCACTCCTTACTCTCTCTCTCTGTCTTTCTCCACTCCTTACTCTCTCTTCTGTCTTTCTCCACTCCTTACTCTGTTTTTCTCTCTCTGTCTTTCTCTCCACTCTCTTACTCTGTCTTTCTCCACTCCTTACTCTCTCTCTCTGTCTTTCTCCACTCCTTACTCTCTCTTTCTGTCTTTCTCCACTCCTTACTCTCTCTTTCTGTCTTTCTCCACTCCTTACTCTCTCTTTCTGTCTTTCTCCACTCCTTACTCTCTCTTTCTGTCTTTCTCCACTCCTTACTCTCTCTTTCTGTCTTTCTCCACTCCTTACTCTCTCTCTGTCTTTCTCCACTCCTTACTCTCTGTCTTTCTCCACTCCTTACTCTCTCTTTCTGTCTTTCTCCACTCCTTACTCTCTCTTTCTGTCTTTCTCCACTCCTTACTCTCTCTTTCTGTCTTTCTCCACTCCTTACTCTCTCTTTCTGTCTTTCTCCACTCCTTACTCTCTCTTTCTGTCTCTAATCCGTAAAGTGAGCATTATCAAGGCCGGTTAGCTCAGTTGGTTAGAGCGTCGTGCTAATAACGCGAAGGTCGTGGGTTCGATACCCGTACTGGCCAGGAGAATTTGTTTTTACTTTACTGTGTATGTCTACAGTGTCACATAACTCTATTGATTGGGGTCTACAATGTACATTTTAAATTAGTAGTATAACTCTCTCTCTCTGTCTTTCTCCACTCCTTACTCTTTTTTCTCTCTCTGTCTTTCTCCACTCCTTACTCTTTTCTTCTCTTCTCCTTTCTCCACTCTTACTCTGTCTTTCTCCACTCCTTACTCTCTCTTTCTGTCTTTCTCCACTCCTTACTCTCTCTTTATGTCTTTCTCCACTCCTTACTCTCTCTTTCTGTCTTTCTCCACTCCTTACTCTCTCTTTCTGTCTTTCTCCACTCCTTACTCTCTCTTTCTGTCTTTCTCCACTCCTTACTCTCTCTTTCTCCACTCCTTGCTCTCTCTTTCTCCACTCCTTACTCTCTCTTTCTCCACTCCTTACTCTCTCTTTCTGTCTTTCTCCACTCCTTACTCTCTCTTTCTGTCTTTCTCCACTCCTTACTCTCTCTTTCTGTCTTTCTCCACTCCTTACTCTCTCTTTCTGTCTTTCTCCACTCCTTACTCTCTCTTTCTGTCTTTCTCCACTCCTTACTCTCTCTTTCTGTCTTTTCCACTCCTTACTCTCTCTTTCTGTCTTTCTCCACTCCTTACTCTCTCTCTCTGTCTTTCTCCACTCCTTACTCTCTCTTTCCTCCACTCCTTTCTCTCTCTTTCTCCACTCCTTACTCTGTCTTTCTCCACTCCTTACTCTCTCTTTCTGTCTTTCTCCACTCCTTACTCTCTCTTTCTGTCTTTCTCCACTCCTTACTCTCTCTCTCTGTCTTTCTCCACTCCTTACTCTCTCTTTCTGTCTTTCTCCACTCCTTACTCTCTCTTTCTGTCTGTAATCCGTAAAGTGAGCATTATCAAGGCCGGTTAGCTCAGTTGGTTAGAGCGTCGTGCTAATCGAAGGTCGCGGGTTCGATACCCGTACTGGCCAGGAGAATTTGTTTTTACTTTACTGTGTATGTCTACAGTGTCACATAACTCTATTGATTGGGGTCTACAATGTACATTTTAAATTAGTAGTATAACTCTCTCTCTCTGTCTTTCTCCACTCCTTACTCTTTTTTTCTCTCTCTGTCTTTCTCCATTACTTACTCTGTCTTTCTCCACTCCTTACTCTCTCTCTCTGTCTTTCTCCACTCCTACTCTCTCTTTCTGTCTTTCTCCACTCCTTACTCTCTCTGTCTTTCTCCACTCCTTACTCTCTCTTCTCTGTCTTTCTCCACTCCTTACTCTCTCTCTCTGTCTTTCTCCACTCCTTACTCTGTTTTTCTCTCTCTGTCTTTCTCCACTACTTACTCTGTCTTTCTCCACTCCTTACTCTCTCTTTCTGTCTTTTCTCCTTACTCTCTCTTTCTCCTTACTCTCTCTTTCTGTCTTTCTCCACTCCTTACTCTCTCTTTCTGTCTTTCTCTCCTTACTCTCTCTTTCTGTCTTTCTACTCTTACTCTTTCTGTCTTTCTCCACTCCTTACTCTCTCTTTCTGTCTTTCTCCACTCCTTACTCTCTGATTTTCTGTCTTTCTCCACTACTTACTCTCTGTCTTTCTCCACTCCTTACTCTCTCTCTCTGTCTTTCTCCACTCCTTACTCTCTCTTTCTGTCTTTCTCCACTCCTTACTCTCTCTTTCTGTCTTTCTCCACTCCTTACTCTCTCTTTCTGTCTTTCTCCACTCCTTACTCTCTCTTTCTGTCTTTCTCCACTCCTTACTCTCTCTTTCTGTCTCTAATCCGTAAAGTGAGCATTATCAAGGCCGGTTAGCTCAGTTGGTTAGAGCGTCGTGCTAATAACTCGAAGGTCGTGGGTTCGATACCCGTACTGGCCAGGAGAATTTGTTTTTACTTTACTGTGTATGTCTACACGTGTCACATAACTCTATTGATTGGGGTCTACAATGTACATTTTAAATTAGTAGTATAACTCTCTCTCTCTGTCTTTCTCCACTCCTTACTCTTTTTTCTCTCTCTGTCTTTCTCCACTACTTACTCTGTCTTTCTCCACTCCTTACTCTCTCTCTCTGTCTTTCTCCACTCCTTACTCTCTCTTTATGTCTTTCTCCACTCCTTCTCTCTCTTTCTGTCTTTCTCCACTCCTTACTCTCTCTTTCTGTCTTTCTCCACTCCTTACTCTCTCTTTCTGTCTTTCTCCACTCCTTACTCTCTCTCTTTCTCCACTCCTTACTCTCTCTTTTCTCCTTACTCTCTCTTTCTGTCTTTCTCCACTCCTTACTCTCTCTTTCTGTCTTTCTCCACTCCTTACTCTCTCTTTCTGTCTTTCTCCACTCCTTACTCTCTCTTTCTGTCTTTCTCCACTCCTTACTCTCTCTTTCTGTCTTTCTCCACTCCTTACTCTCTCTGTCTTTCTCCACTCCTTACTCTCTCTCTTTCCCACTCCTTACTCTCTCTCTTCTTTCTCTCCACTCCTTACTCTCTCTTTCTGTCTTTCTCCACTCCTTACTCTCTCTTTCTGTCTTTCTCCACTCCTTACTCTCTCTTTCTGTCTTTCTCCACTCCTTACTTTCTCTCTCTTTCTGTCTTTCTCCACTCCTTACTCTCTCTTTCTGTCTCTAATCCGTAAAGTGAGCATTATCAAGGCCGGTTAGCTCAGTTGGTTAGAGCGTCGTGCTAACGCGAAGGTCGTGGGTTCGATACCCGTACTGGCCAGGAGAATTTGTTTTTACTTTACTGTGTATGTCTACAGTGTCACATAACTCTATTGATTGGGGTCTACAATGTACATTTTAAATTAGTAGTATAACTCTCTCTCTCTGTCTTTCTCCACTCCTTACTCTTTTTTCTCTCTCTGTCTTTCTCCACTACTTACTCTGTCTTTCTCCACTCCTTACTCTCTCTCTCTGTCTTTCTCCACTCCTTACTCTCTCTTTCTGTCTTTCTCCACTCCTTACTCTCTCTTTCTGTCTCTCTTTCTCTTTCTTCTGTCTTTCTCCACTCCTTACTCTCTCTTTCTGTCTTTTCTCCACTCCTTACTCTCTCTTTCTGTCTTTCTCCACTCCTTACTCTCTCTCTCTTTCCTCTCCTTACTCTCTCTCTTCTTTCTCCACTCCTTACTCTGTCTTTCTCCACCTTACTCCTTACTCTCTCTTTCTGTCTTTCTCCACTCTTTATGTCTTACTCTCTCTCTTTCTGTCTTTCTCCACTCCTTACTCTCTCTTTCTGTCTTTCTCCACTCCTTACTCTCTCTTTCTGTCTGTAATCCGTAAAGTGAGCATTATCAAGGCCGGTTAGCTCAGTTGGTTAGAGCGTCGTGCTAATAACGCGAAGGTCGCGGGTTCGATACCCGTACTGGCCAGGAGAATTTGTTTTTACTTTACTGTGTATGTCTAGAGTGTCACATACCTCTATTGATTGGGGTCTACAATGTACATTTTAAATTAGTAGTATAACTCTCTCTCTCTGTCTTTCTCCACTCCTTACTCTGTTTTTCTCTCTCTGTCTTTCCCCATTACTTACTATGTCTTTCTCCACTCCTTACTCTCTCTCTCTGTCTTTCTGCACTCCTTACTCTCTCTCTCTCTGTCTTTCTCCACTACTTACTCTGTCTTTCTCCACTCCTTACTCTCTCTCTCTGTCTTTCTCCACTCCTTACTCTCTCTCTGTCTTTCTCCACTCCTTACTCTGTTTTTCTCTCTCTGTCTTTCTCCACTACTTACTCTGTCTTTCTCCACTCCTTACTCTCTCTTTCTGTCTTTCTCCACTCCTTACTCTCTCTTTCTGTCTTTCTCCACTCCTTACTCTCTCTCTCTGTCTTTCTCCACTCCTTACTCTCTCTTTATGTCTTTCTCCACTCCTTACTCTCTCTTTCTGTCTTTCTCCACTCCTTACTCTCTCTTTCTGTCTTTCTCCACTCCTTACTCTCTCTTTCTCCACTCCTTACTCTCTCTTTTACCCTCCTTACTCTCTTTCTGTCTTTCTCCACTCCTTACTCTCTCTTTCTGTCTTTCTCCACTCCTTACTCTCTCTTTCTGTCTTTCTCCACTCCTTACTCTCTCTTTCTGTCTTTCTCCACTCCTTACTCTCTCTTTCTGTCTCTAATCCGTGAAGTGAGCATTATCAAGGCCGGTTAGCTCAGTTGGTTAGAGCGTCGTGCTAATAACGCGAAGGTCGTGGGTTCGATACCCGTACTGGCCAGGAGAATTTGTTTTTACTTTACTGTGTATGTCTACAGTGTCACATAACTCTATTGATTGGGGTCTACAATGTACATTTTAAATTAGTAGTATAACTCTCTCTCTCTGTCTTTCTCCACTCCTTACTCTTTTTTTCTCTCTCTGTCTTTCTCCACTCCTTACTCTTTTTTTCTCTCTCTGTCTTTCTCCACTACTTACTCTGTCTTTCTCCACTCCTTACTCTCTCTCTCTGTCTTTCTCCACTCCTTACTCTCTCTTTATGTCTTTCTCCACTCCTTACTCTCTCTTTCTGTCTTTCTCCACTCCTTACTCTCTCTTTCTGTCTTTCTCCACTCCTTACTCTCTCTTTCTGTCTTTCTCCACTCCTTACTCTCTCTCTCTTTCTCCACTCCTTGCTCTCTCTTTCTCCACTCCTTACTCTCTCTTTCTCCACTCCTTACTCTCTCTTTCTGTCTTTCTCCACTCCTTACTATCTCTTTCTGTCTTTCTCCACTCCTTACTCTCTCTTTCTGTCTTTCTCCACTCCTTACTCTCTCTTTCTGTCTTTCTCCACTCCTTACTTCTGTCTTTCTCCACTCTTACTCTCTTTCTTTTCCACTCCTTACTCTCTCTTTCTGTCTTTCTCCACTCCTTACTCTCTCTTTCTGTCTTTCTCCACTCCTTACTCTCTCTCTCTGTCTTTCTCCACTCCTTACTCTCTCTTTCCTCACTCCTTACTCTCTCTTTCTCCACTCCTTACTCTCGCCTTTCTCCACTCCTTACTCTCTCTTTCTGTCTTCTCCACTCCTTACTCTCTCTTTATGTCTTTCTCCACTCCTTACTCTCTCTCTCTGTCTTTCTCCACTCCTTACTCTCTCTTTCTGTCTTTCTCCACTCCTTACTCTCTCTTTCTGTCTGTAATCCGTAAAGTGAGCATTATCAAGGCCGGTTAGCTCAGTTGGTTAGAGTGTCGTGCTAATAACGCGAAGGTCGCGGGTTCGATACCCGTACTGGCCAGGATAATTTGTTTTTACTTTACTGTGTATGTCTACAGTGTCACATAACTCTATTGATTGGGGTCTACAATGTACATTTTAAATTAGTAGTATAACTCTCTCTCTCTGTCTTTCTCCACTCCTTACTCTGTTTTCTCTCTCTGTCTTTCTCCATTACTTACTCTGTCTTTTCTCCACTCCTTACTCTCTCTCTCTGTCTTTCTGCACTCCTTACTCTCTCTCTCTCTGTCTTTCTCCACTACTTACTCTGTCTTTCTCCACTCCTTACTCTCTCTCTCTGTCTTTCTCCACTCCTTACTCTCTCTCTCTGTCTTTCTCCACTCCTTACTCTGTTTTTCTCTCTCTGTCTTTCTCCACTACTTACTCTGTCTTTCTCCACTCCTTACTCTCTCTCTCTGTCTTTCTCCACTCCTTACTCTCTCTTTCTGTCTTTCTCCACTCCTTACTCTCTCTCTCTGTCTTTCTCCACTCCTTACTCTCTCTTTCTGTCTTTCTCCACTCCTTACTCTCTCTTTCTGTCTTTCTCCACTCCTTACTCTCTCTTTCTGTCTTTCTCCACTCCTTACTCTCTCTTTCTCCACTCCTTACTCTCTCTTTCTCCACTCCTTACTCTCTCTTTCTGTCTTTCTCCACTCCTTACTCTCTCTTTCTGTCTTTCTCCACTCCTTACTCTCTCTTTCTGTCTTTCTCCACTCCTTACTCTCTCTTTCTGTCTTTCTCCACTCCTTACTCTCTCTTTCTGTCTCTAATCCGTGAAGTGAGCATTATCAAGGCCGGTTAGCTCAGTTGGTTAGAGCGTCGTGCTAATAACGCGAAGGTCGTGGGTTCGATACCCTTACTGGCCAGGAGAATTTGTTTTTACTTTACTGTGTATGTCTACAGTGTCACATAACTCTATTGATTGGGGTCTACAATGTACATTTTAAATTAGTAGTATAACTCTCTCTCTCTGTCTTTCTCCACTCCTTACTCTTTTTTTCTCTCTCTGTCTTTCTCCACTACTTACTCTGTCTTTCTCCACTCCTTACTCTCTCTCTCTGTCTTTCTCCACTCCTTACTCTCTCTTTATGTCTTTCTCCACTCCTTACTCTCTCTTTCTGTCTTTCTCCACTCCTTACTCTCTCTTTCTGTCTTTCTCCACTCCTTACTCTCTCTTTCTGTCTTTCTCCACTCCTTGCTCTCTCTTTCTCCACTCCTTACTCTCTCTTTCTCCACTCCTTACTCTCTCTTTCTGTCTTTCTCCACTCCTTACTATCTCTTTCTGTCTTTCTCCACTCCTTACTCTCTCTCTGTCTTTCTCCACTCCTTACTCTCTCTTTCTGTCTTTCTCCACTCCTTACTCTCTCTTTCTGTCTTTCTCCACTCCTTACTCTCTCTTTCTCCACTCCTTACTTCTGTCTTTCTCCACTCCTTACTCTCTCTTTCTGTCTTTCTCCACTCCTTACTCTCTCTTTCTGTCTTTCTCCACTCCTTACTCTCTCTTTCTGTCTTTCTCCACTCCTTACTCTCTCTTTCTGTCTTTCTCCACTCCTTACTCTCTCTTTCTGTCTCTAATCCGTGAAGTGAGCATTATCAAGGCCGGTTAGCTCAGTTGGTTAGAGCGTCGTGCTAATAACGAAGGTCGTGGGTTCGATACCCTTACTGGCCAGGAGAATTTGTTTTTACTTTACTGTGTATGTCTACAGTGTCACATAACTCTATTGATTGGGGTCTACAATGTACATTTTAAATTAGTAGTATAACTCTCTCTCTCTGTCTTTCTCCACTCCTTACTCTTTTTTCTCTCTCTGTCTTTCTCCACTACTTACTCTGTCTTTCTCCACTCCTTACTCTCTCTCTCTGTCTTTCTCCACTCCTTACTCTCTCTTTCTGTCTTTCTCCACTCCTTACTCTCTCTTTCTGTCTTTCTCCACTCCTTACTCTCTCTTTCTGTCTTTCTCCACTCCTTACTCTCTCTTTCTGTCTTTCTCCCTTACTCCTCTTTTGCTCTCTCTTTCTCCACTCCTTACTCTCTCTTTCTCCACTCCTTACTCTCTCTTTCTGTCTTTCTCCACTCCTTACTCTCTCTTTCTGTCTTTCTCCACTCCTTACTCTCTCTTTCTGTCTTTCTCCACTCCTTACTCTCTCTTTCTGTCTTTCTCCACTCCTTACTCTCTCTTTCTGTCTTTCTCCACTCCTTACTCTCTCTTTCTGTCTTTCTCCACTCCTTACTCTCTCTTTCTGTCTTTCTCCACTCCTTACTCTCTCTCTCTGTCTTTCTCCACTCCTTACTCTCTCTTTCCTCACTCCTTACTCTCTCTTTCTCCACTCCTTACTCTCTGTCTTTCTCCACTCCTTACTCTCTCTTTCTGTCTATCTCCACTCCTTACTCTCTCTTTATGTCTTTCTCCACTCCTTACTCTCTCTCTCTGTCTTTCTCCACTCCTTACTCTCTCTTTCTGTCTTTCTCCACTCCTTACTCTCTCTTTCTGTCTGTAATCCGTAAAGTGAGCATTATCAAGGCCGGTTAGCTCAGTTGGTTAGAGTGTCGTGCTAATAACTCGAAGGTCGTCGGGTTCGATACCCGTACTGGCCAGGAGAATTTGTTTTTACTTTACTGTGTATGTCTAGAGTGTCACATAACTCTATTGATTGGGGTCTACAATGTACATTTTAAATTAGTAGTATAACTCTCTCTCTCTGTCTTTCTCCACTCCTTACTCTGTTTTTCTCTCTCTGTCTTTCCCCATTACTTACTATGTCTTTCTCCACTCCTTACTCTCTCTCTCTGTCTTTCTCCACTCCTTACTCTCTCTTTATGTCTTTCTCCACTCCTTACTCTCTCTTTCTGTCTTTCTCCACTCCTTACTCTCTCTTTCTGTCTTTCTCCACTCCTTACTCTCTCTTTCTGTCTTTCTCCACTCCTTACTCTCTCTTTCTCCACTCCTTGCTCTCTCTTTCTCCACTCCTTACTCTCTCTTTCTCCACTCCTTACTCTCTCTTTCTGTCTTTCTCCACTCCTTACTATCTCTTTCTGTCTTTCTCCACTCCTTACTCTCTCTTTCTGTCTTTCTCCACTCCTTACTCTCTCTTTCTGTCTTTCTCCACTCCTTACTCTCTCTTTCTGTCTTTCTCCACTCCTTACTCTCTCTTTCTCCACTCCTTACTCTCTCTTTCTCCACTCCTTACTCTCTCTTTCTGTCTTTCTCCACTCCTTACTCTCTCTTTCTGTCTTTCTCCACTCCTTACTCTCTCTTTCTGTCTTTCTCCACTCCTTACCCTCTCTTTCTGTCTTTCTCCACTCCTTACTCTCTCTTTCTGTCTCTAATCCGTAAAGTGAGCATTATCAAGGCCGGTTAGCTCAGTTGGTTAGAGCGTCGTGCTAATAACGCGAAGGTCGTGGGTTCGATACCCTTACTGGCCAGGAGAATTTGTTTTTACTTTACTGTGTATGTCTACAGTGTCACATAACTCTATTGATTGGGGTCTACAATGTACATTTTAAATTAGTAGTATAACTCTCTCTCTCTGTCTTTCTCCACTCCTTACTCTTTTTTTCTCTCTCTGTCTTTCTCCACTACTTACTCTGTCTTTCTCCACTCCTTACTCTCTCTCTCTGTCTTTCTCCACTCCTTACTCTCTCTTTATGTCTTTCTCCACTCCTTACTCTCTCTTTCTGTCTTTCTCCACTCCTTACTCTCTCTTTCTGTCTTTCTCCACTCCTTACTCTCTCTTTCTGTCTTTCTCCACTCCTTGCTCTCTCTTTCTCCACTCCTTACTCTCTCTTTCTCCACTCCTTACTCTCTCTTTCTGTCTTTCTCCACTCCTTACTATCTCTTTCTGTCTTTCTCCACTCCTTACTCTCTCTTTCTGTCTTTCTCCACTCCTTACTCTCTCTTTCTGTCTTTCTCCACTCCTTACTCTCTCTTTCTGTCTTTCTCCACTCCTTACTCTCTCTTTCTGTCTTTCCCCACTCCTTACTCTCTCTTTCTGTCTTTCTCCACTCCTTACTCTCTCTCTCTGTCTTTCTCCACTCCTTACTCTCTCTTTCCTCACTCCTTACTCTCTCTTTCTCCACTCCTTACTCTCGCTTTCTCCACTCCTTACTCTCTCTTTCTGTCTATCTCCACTCCTTACTCTCTCTTTCTGTCTTTCTCCACTCCTTACTCTCTCTCTCTGTCTTTCTCCACTCCTTACTCTCTCTTTCTGTCTTTCTCCACTCCTTACTCTCTCTTCTTTCTGTCTTAATCCGTAAAGTGAGCATTATCAAGGCCGGTTAGCTCAGTTGGTTAGTCGTCGTGCTAATAACGCGAAGGTCGCGGGTTCGATACCCGTACTGGCCAGGAGAATTTGTTTTTACTTTACTGTGTATGTCTAGAGTGTCACATAACTCTATTGATTGGGGTCTACAATGTACATTTTAAATTAGTAGTATAACTCTCTCTCTCTGTCTTTCTCCACTCCTTACTCTGTTTTTCTCTCTCTGTCTTTCCCCATTACTTACTATGTCTTTCTCCACTCCTTACTCTCTCTCTCTGTCTTTCTCCACTCCTTACTCTCTCTTTATGTCTTTCTCCACTCCTTACTCTCTCTTTCTGTCTTTCTCCACTCCTTACTCTCTCTTTCTGTCTTTCTCCACTCCTTACTCTCTCTTTCTGTCTTTCTCCACTCCTTACTCTCTCTTTCTCCACTCCTTGCTCTCTCTTTCTCCACTCCTTACTCTCTCTTTCTCCACTCCTTACTCTCTCTTTCTGTCTTTCTCCACTCCTTACTATCTCTTTCTGTCTTTCTCCACTCCTTACTCTCTCTTTCTGTCTTTCTCCACTCCTTACTCTCTCTCTGTCTTTCTCCACTCCTTACTCTCTCTTTCTGTCTTTCTCCACTCCTTACTCTCTCTTTCTGTCTTTCTCCACTCCTTACTCTCTCTTTCTCCACCCATTACTCTCTCTTTCTCCACTCCTTACTCTCTCTTTCTCCACCCATTACTCTCTCTTTCTCCACTCCTTACTCTCTCTTTCTCCACCCATTACTCTCTCTTTCTCCACTCCTTACTCTCTCTTTCTCCACCCATTACTCTCTCTTTCTCCACTCCTTACTCTCTCTTTCTCCACCCATTACTCTCTCTTTCTCCACTCCTTACTCTCTCTTTCTCCACTCCTTACTCTCTCTTTCTCCACTCCTTACTCTCTCTCTCTGTCTTTCTCCACTCCTTACTCTCTCTTTCTGTCTTTCTCCACTCCTTACTCTCTCTTTCTGTATTTCTCCACTCCTTACTCTCTCTTTCTGTCTTTCTCCACTCCTTACTCTCTCTTTCTCCACTCATTACTCTCTCTTTCTCCACTCCTTACTCTCTCTTTCTCCACCCATTACTCTCTCTTTCTCCACTCCTTACTCTCTCTTTCTCCACCCATTACTCTCTCTTTCTCCACTCCTTACTCTCTCTTTCTCCACCCATTACTCTCTCTTTCTCCACTCCTTACTCTCTCTTTCTCCACTCCTTACTCTCTCTTTCTCCACTCCTTACTCTCTCTCTCTGTCTTTCTCCACTCCTTACTCTCTCTCTCTGTCTTTCTCCACTCCTTACTCTCTCTCTGTCTTTCTCCACTCCTTACTCTCTCTCTCTGTCTTTCTTCACTCCTTA
This sequence comes from Oncorhynchus gorbuscha, assembly GCF_021184085.1. Lineage (NCBI taxonomy): Eukaryota > Metazoa > Chordata > Actinopteri > Salmoniformes > Salmonidae > Oncorhynchus > Oncorhynchus gorbuscha. Next base: position 53,085 of record NW_025746806.1, read on the forward strand.
CTCTCTCTCTGTCTTTCTGCACTCCTTACTCTCTCTCTCTGTCTTTCTCCACTCCTTACTCTCTCTTTCTGTCTTTCTCCACTCCTTACTCTCTTTCTGTCTTTCTCCACTCCTTACTCTCTCTTTCTGTCTTTCTCCACTCCTTACTCTCTCTTTCTGTCTTTCCCCACTCCTTACTCTCTCTCTCTGTCTTTCTCCACTCCTTACTCTCTCTTTCTGTCTTTCTCCACTCCTTACTCTCTCTCTGTCTTTCTCCACTCCTTACTCTCTCTTTCTGTCTTTCTCCACTCCTTACTCTCTCTCTCTGTCTTTCTCCACTCCTTACTCTCTCTTTCTGTCTTTCTCCACTCCACTCCTCTTTCTGTCTTTCTCCACTCCTTACTCTCTCTTTCTGTCTCTAATCCGTAAAGTGAGCATTATCAAGGCCGGTTAGCTCAGTTGGTTAGAGCGTCGTGCTAATAACGCGAAGGTCGTGGGTTCGATACCCGTACTGGCCAGGAGAATTTGTTTTTACTTTACTGTGTATGTCTACAGTGTCACATAACTCTATTGATTGGGGTCTACAATGTACATTTTAAATTAGTAGTATAACTCTCTCTCTCTGTCTTTCTCCACTCCTTACTCTTTTTTTCTCTCTCTGTCTTTCTCCACTACTTACTCTGTCTTTCTCCACTCCATACTCTCTCTCTCTCTGTCTTTCTCCACTCCTTAATCTCTCTTTATGTCTTTCTCCACTCCTTACTCTCTCTTTCTGTCTTTCTCCACTCCTTACTCTCTCTTTCTGTCTTTCTCCACTCCTTACTCTCTCTTTCTGTCTTTCTCCACTCCTTACTCTCTCTTTCTCCACTCCTTACTCTGTCTTTCTCCACTCCTTACTCTCTCTCTCTGTCTTTCTCCACTCCTTACTCTCTCTCTCTGTCTTTCTCCACTCCTTACTCTCTCTCTCTGTCTTTCTCCACTCCTTACTCTCTCTCTCTCTGTCTTTCTCCACTCCTTACTCTCTCACTCTGTCTTTCTGCACTCCTTACTCTCTCTCTCTGTCTTTCTGCACTCCTTACTCTCTCTGTCTTTCTCCACTCCTTACTCTCTCTTTCTGTCTTTCTCCACTCCTTACTATCTCTCTGTCTTTCTCCACTCCTTACTCTCTCTCTCTGTCTTTCTCCACTCCTTACTCTCTCTCTCTGTCTTTCTCCACTTCTTACTCTCTCTCTGTCTTTCTCCACTCCTTACTCTCTCTCTCTGTCTTTCTCCACTCCTTACTCTCTCTCTCTGTCTTTCTGCACTCCTTACTCTCTCTCTCTCTGTCTTTCTCCACTCCTTACTCTGTTTTTCTCTCTCTGTCTTTCTCCACTACTTACTCTGTCTTTCTCCACTCCTTACTTTCTCTTTCTGTCTTTCTCCACTCCTTACTCTGTCTTTCTCCACTCCTTACTCTCTCTCTCTGTCTTTCTCCACTCCTTACTCTCTCTTTCTGTCTTTCTCCACTACTTACTCTGTCTGTCTCCACTCCTTACTCTCTCTCTCTGTCTTTCTCCACTCCTTACTCTCTCTCTCTGTCTTTCTCCACTCCTTACTCTCTCTTTCTGTCTTTCTCCACTACTTACTCTGTCTTTCTCCACTCCTTACTCTCTCTCTTTCTGTCTTTCTCCACTCCTTACTCTCTCTTTCTCCACTCCTTACTCTCTCTTTCTGTCTTTCTCCACTCCTTACTCTCTCTTTCTCCACCCATTACTCTCTCTTTCTCCACTCCTTACTCTCTCTTTCTGTCTTTCTCCACTCCTTACTCTCTCTTTCTGTATTTCTCCACTCCTTACTCTCTCTTTCTGTCTTTCTCCACTCCTTACTCTCTCTTTCTCCACCCATTACTCTCTCTTTCTCCACTCCTTACTCTCTCTTTCTCCACCCATTACTCTCTCTTTCTCCACTCCTTACTCTCTCTTTCTCCACCCATTACTCTCTCTTTCTCCACTCCTTACTCCCTCTTTCTCCACCCATTACTCTCTCTTTCTCCACTCCTTACTCTCTCTTTCTCCACCCATTACTCTCTCTTTCTCCACTCCTTACTCTCTCTTTCTCCACTCCTTACTCTCTCTTTCTCCACTCCTTACTCTCTCTCTCTGTCTTTCTCCACTCCTTACTCTCTCTTTCTGTCTTTCTCCACTCCTTACTCTCTCTTTCTGTATTTCTCCACTCCTTACTCTCTCTTTCTCTCTTTCTCCACTCCTTACTCTCTCTTTCTCCACCCATTACTCTCTCTTTCTCCACTCCTTACTCTCTCTTTCTCCACCCATTACTCTCTCTTTCTCCACTCCTTACTCTCTCTTTCTCCACCCATTACTCTCTCTTTCTCCACTCCTTACTCTCTCTTTCTCCACTCCTTACTCTCTCTTTCTCCACTCCTTACTCTCTCTCTCTGTCTTTCTCCACTCCTTACTCTCTCTCTCTGTCTTTCTCCACTCCTTACTCTCTCTCTGTCTTTCTCCACTCCTTACTCTCTCTCTCTGTCTTTCTTCACTCCTTACTCTCTCTCTGTCTTTCTGCACTCCTTACTCTCTCTCTCTGTCTTTCTCCACTCCTTACTCTCTCTTTCTGTCTTTCTCCACTCCTTACTCTCTTTCTGTCTTTCTCCACTCCTTACTCTCTCTTTCTGTCTTTCTCCACTCCTTACTCTCTCTTTCTGTCTTTCCCCACTCCTTACTCTCTCTCTCTCTGTCTTTCTCCACTCCTTACTCTCTCTTTCTGTCTTTCTCCACTCCTTACTCTCTCTCTGTCTTTCTCCACTCCTTACTCTCTCTTTCTGTCTTTCTCCACTCCTTACTCTCTCTCTCTGTCTTTCTCCACTCCTTACTCTCTCTTTCTGTCTTTCCCCACTCCTTACTCTCTCTTTCTGTCTTTCTCCACTCCTTACTCTCTCTTTCTGTCTTTCTCCACTCCTTACTCTCTCTCTCTGTCTTTCTCCACTCCTTACTCTCTCTTTCTGTCTTTCTCCACTCCTTACTCTCTCTCTGTCTTTCTCCACTCCTTACTCTCTCTTTCTGTCTTTCTCCACTCCTTACTCTCTCTCTCTGTCTTTCTCCACTCCTTACTCTCTCTTTCTGTCTTTCTCCACTCCTTACTCTCTCTTTCTGTCTCTAATCCGTAAAGTGAGCATTATCAAGGCCGGTTAGCTCAGTTGGTTAGAGCGTCGTGCTAATAACGCGAAGGTCGTGGGTTCGATACCCGTACTGGCCAGGAGAATTTGTTTTTACTTTACTGTGTATGTCTACAGTGTCACATAACTCTATTGATTGGGGTCTACAATGTACATTTTAAATTAGTAGTATAACTCTCTCTCTCTGTCTTTCTCCACTCCTTACTCTTTTTTTCTCTCTCTGTCTTTCTCCACTACTTACTCTGTCTTTCTCCACTCCATACTCTCTCTCTCTCTGTCTTTCTCCACTCCTTAATCTCTCTTTATGTCTTTCTCCACTCCTTACTCTCTCTTTCTGTCTTTCTCCACTCCTTACTCTCTCTTTCTGTCTTTCTCCACTCCTTACTCTCTCTTTCTCCACTCCTTACTCTCTCTTTCTCCACTCCTTACTCTCTCTTTCTCCACTCCTTACTCTCTCTTTCTGTCTTTCTCCACTCCTTACTCTCTCTTTCTGTCTTTCTCCACTCCTTACTCTCTCTTTCTGTCTTTCTCCACTCCTTACTCTCTCTTTCTGTCTTTCTCCACTCCTTACTCTCTCTTTCTGTCTTTCTCCACTCCTTACTCTCTCTTTCTGTCTTTCTCCACTCCTTACTCTCTCTCTCTGTCTTTCTCCACTCCTTACTCTCTCTTTCCTCACTCCTTACTCTCTCTTTCTCCACTCCTTACTCTCTCTTTCTCCACTCCTTACTCTCTCTCTCTGTCTTTCTCCACTCCTTACTCTCTCTTTCTGTCTTTCTCCACTCCTTACTCTCTCTCTCTGTCTTTCTCCACTCCTTACTCTCTCTCTCTGTCTTTCTCCACTCCTTACTCTCTCTTTCTGTCTTTCTCCACTCCTTACTCTCTCTTTCTGTCTTTCTCCACTCCTTACTCTCTCTCTCTGTCTTTCTCCACTCCTTACTCTCTCTCTCTGTCTTTCTCCACTCCTTACTCTCTCTCTCTCTGTCTTTCTCCACTCCTTACTCTCTCTTTCTGTCTTTCTCCACTCTCTTTCTCCACTCTACTCTCTGTCTTTCTCCACTCCTTACTCTCTCTCTCTGTCTTTCTCCACTCCTTACTCTCTCTTTCTCCACCCATTCTCTCTTTCTCCACTCCTTACTCCCTCTTTCTCCACCCATTACTCTCTCTTTCTCCACTCCTTACTCTCTGTCTTTCTCCACTCCTTACTCTCTCTTTCTCTTTCTCCTTACTCTCTTTCTCCTCTCTACTCTCTGTCTTTCTCCACTCCTTACTCTCTCTCTCTGTCTTTCTCCACTCCTTACTCTCTCTTTCTGTCTTTCTCCACTCCTTACTCTCTCTTTCTGTCTTTCTCCACTCCTTACTCTCTCTTTCTGTCTTTCTCCACTCCTTACTCTCTCTTTCTCCACCCATTCTCTCTCTTTCTCCACTCCTTACTCTCTCTTTCTCCACCCATTACTCTCTCTCTTTTTCTCCACTCCTTACTCTCTCTTTCTCCACCCATTACTCTCTCTTTCTCCACTCCTTACTCTCTCTTTCTCCACTCCTTACTCTCTCTTTCTCTCTTACACTCCTTACTCTCTCTCTCTGTCTTTCTCCACTCCTTACTCTCTCTCTCTGTCTTTCTCCACTCCTTACTCTCTCTCTGTCTTTCTCCACTCCTTACTCTCTCTCTCTGTCTTTCTCCACTCCTTACTCTCTCTCTGTCTTTCTCCACTCCTTACTCTCTCTCTCTGTCTTTCTCCACTCCTTACTCTCTCTTTCTGTCTTTCTCCACTCCTTACTCTCTTTCTGTCTTTCTCCACTCCTTACTCTCTCTTTCTGTCTTTCTCCACTCCTTACTCTCTTTCTGTCTTTCCCCACTCCTTACTCTCTCTCTCTCTGTCTTTCTCCACTCCTTACTCTCTCTTTCTGTCTTTCTCCACTCCTTACTCTCTCTCTGTCTTTCTCCACTCCTTACTCTCTCTTTCTGTCTTTCTCCACTCCTTACTCTCTCTTTCTGTCTTTCTCCACTCCTTACTCTCTCTTTCTGTCTTTCTCCACTCCTTACTCTCTCTTTCTGTCTTTCTCCACTCCTTACTCTCTCTTTCTGTCTTTCTCCACTCCTTACTCTCTCTCTCTGTCTTTCTCCACTCCTTACTCTCTCTTTCTGTCTTTCTCCACTCCTTACTCTCTCTCTGTCTTTCTCCACTCCTTACTCTCTCTTTCTGTCTTTCTCCACTCCTTACTCTCTCTCTCTGTCTTTCTCCACTCCTTACTCTCTCTTTCTGTCTTTCTCCACTCCTTACTCTCTCTTTCTGTCTCTAATCCGTAAAGTGAGCATTATCAAGGCCGGTTAGCTCAGTTGGTTAGAGCGTCGTGCTAATAACGCGAAGGTCGTGGGTTCGATACCCGTACTGGCCAGGAGAATTTGTTTTTACTTTACTGTGTATGTCTACAGTGTCACATAACTCTATTGATTGGGGTCTACAATGTACATTTTAAATTAGTAGTATAACTCTCTCTCTCTGTCTTTCTCCACTCCTTACTCTTTTTTTCTCTCTCTGTCTTTCTCCACTACTTACTCTGTCTTTCTCCACTCCATACTCTCTCTCTCTCTGTCTTTCTCCACTCCTTAATCTCTCTTTATGTCTTTCTCCACTCCTTACTCTCTCTTTCTGTCTTTCTCCACTCCTTACTCTCTCTTTCTGTCTTTCTCCACTCCTTACTCTCTCTTTCTCTTTCTCCCTTACTCTCTCTTTCTCCACTCCTTACTCTCTCTTTCTCCACTCCTTACTCTCTCTTTCTGTCTTTCTCCACTCCTTACTCTCTCTTTCTGTCTTTCTCCACTCCTTACTCTCTCTTTCTGTCTTTCTCCACTCCTTACTCTCTCTTTCTGTCTTTCTCCACTCCTTACTCTCTCTTTCTGTCTTTCTCCACTCCTTACTCTCTCTTTCTGTCTTTCTCCACTCTCCTTACTCTTTCTGTCTCTCTTTCTGTCTTTCTCCACTCCTTCTCTCTCTTTCCTCACTCCTTACTCTCTCTTTCTCCACTCCTTACTCTCTGTCTTTCTCCACTCCTTACTCTCTCTCTTCTGTCTTTCTCCACTCCTTACTCTCTCTCTGTCTTTCTCCACTCCTTACTCTCTCTCTCTGTCTTTCTCCACTCCTTACTCTCTCTCTCTGTCTTTCTCCACTCCTTACTCTCTCTTTCTGTCTTTCTCCACTCCTTACTCTCTCTTTCTGTCTTTCTCCACTCCTTACTCTCTCTCTCTGTCTTTCTCCACTCCTTACTCTCTCTTTCTCCACTCATTACTCTCTCTTTCTGTCTTTCTCCACTCCTTACTCTCTCTTTCTGTCTTTCTCCACTCCTTACTCTCTCTCTCTGTCTTTCTCCACTCCTTACTCTGTTTTTCTCTCTCTGTCTTTCTCCTCTTACTCTCTCTGTCTTTCTCCACTCCTTACTCTCTCTCTCTGTCTTTCTCCACTCCTTACTCTCTCTTTATGTTTTCTCCACTCCTTACTCTCTCTTTCTGTCTTTCTCCACTCCTTACTCTCTCTTTCTGTCTTTCTCCACTCCTTACTCTTTCTGTCTTTCTCCACTCCTTACTCTCTGTCTTTCTCCACTCCTTGCTCTCTCTTTCTCCACTCCTTACTCTCTCTTTCTCCACTCCTTACTCTCTCTTTCTGTCTTTCTCCACTCCTTACTATCTCTTTCTGTCTTTCTCCACTCCTTACTCTCTCTTTCTGTCTTTCTCCACTCCTTACTCTCTCTTTCTGTCTTTCTCCACTCCTTACTCTCTCTTTCTGTCTTTCTCCACTCCTTACTCTCTCTCTCTGTCTTTCTCCACTCCTTACTCTCTCTTTCCTCACTCCTTACTCTCTGTTTCTCCACTCCTTACTCTCGCTTTCTCCACTCCTTACTCTCTCTTTCTGTCTTTCTCCACTCCTTACTCTCTCTTTATGTCTTTCTCCACTCCTTACTCTCTCTCTGTCTTTCTCCACTCCTTACTCTCTCTCTCTGTCTTTCTCCACTCCTTACTCTCTCTTTCTGTCTTTCTCCACTCCTTACTCTCTCTTTCTGTCTTTCTCCACTCCTTACTCTCTCTCTCTGTCTTTCTCCACTCCTTACTCTCTCTTTCTGTCTTTCTCCACTCCTTACTCTCTCTCTGTCTTTCTCCACTCCTTACTCTCTCTTTCTGTCTTTCTCCACTCCTTACTCTCTCTCTCTGTCTTTCTCCACTCCTTACTCTCTCTTTCTGTCTTTCTCCACTCCTTACTCTCTCTTTCTGTCTCTAATCCGTAAAGTGAGCATTATCAAGGCCGGTTAGCTCAGTTGGTTAGAGCGTCGTGCTAATAACGCGAAGGTCGTGGGTTCGATACCCGTACTGGCCAGGAGAATTTGTTTTTACTTTACTGTGTATGTCTACAGTGTCACATAACTCTATTGATTGGGGTCTACAATGTACATTTTAAATTAGTAGTATAACTCTCTCTCTCTGTCTTTCTCCACTCCTTACTCTTTTTTTCTCTCTCTGTCTTTCTCCACTACTTACTCTGTCTTTCTCCACTCCTTACTCTCTCTCTCTCTGTCTTTCTCCACTCCTTAATCTCTCTTTATGTCTTTCTCCACTCCTTACTCTCTCTTTCTGTCTTTCTCCACTCCTTACTCTCTCTTTCTGTCTTTCTCCACTCCTTACTCTCTCTTTCTCCACTCCTTACTCTCTCTTTCTCCACTCCTTACTCTCTCTCTCTGTCTTTCTCCACTCCTTACTCTCTCTTTCTGTCTTTCTCCACTCCTTACTCTCTCTTTCTCCACTCCTTACTCTCTCTTTCTCCACTCCTTACTCTCTCTTTCTCCACTCCTTACTCTCTCTTTCTGTCTTTCTCCACTCCTTACTCTCTCTTTCTGTCTTTCTCCACCTTACTCTCTTACTCTGTCTTTCTCCACTCCTTACTCTTTCTTTCTGTCTTTCTCCACTCCTTACTCTCTCTTTCTCTGTCTTTCTCCACTCCTTACTCTCTCTTTCTGTCTTTCTCCACTCCTTACTCTCTCTCTCTGTCTTTCTCCACTCCTTACTCTCTCTTTCTGTCTTTCTCCACTCCTTACTCTCTCTTTCTGTCTTTCTCCACTCCTTACTCTCTCTTTCTGTCTTTCTCCACTCCTTACTCTCTCTTTCTCCCATTACTCTGTCTTTCTCCACTCCTTACTCTCTCTCTCCACTCTTACTCTGTCTTTCTCCACTCCTTACTCTCTCTTTCTCTTACTCTGTCTTTCTCCACTCCTTACTCTCTCTTTCTCCACTCCTTACTCTCTCTGTCTTTCTCCACTCCTTACTCTCTCTTTCTGTCTTTCTCCACTCCTTACTCTCTCTCTCTGTCTTTCTCCACTCCTTACTCTCTCTTTCTGTCTTTCTCCACTCCTTACTCTCTCTTTCTGTCTTTCTCCACTCCTTACTCTCTCTTTCTGTCTTTCTCACTCCTTACTCTCTCTCTCTGTCTTTCTCCACTCCTTACTCTCTCTTTCTGTCTTTCTCCACTCCTTACTCTCTTTCTGTCTTTCTCCACTCCTTACTCTCTCTTTCTGTCTTTCTCCACTCCTTACTCTCTCTTTCTGTCTTTCTCCACTCCTTACTCTCTCTCTCTGTCTTTCTCCACTCCTTACTCTCTCTTTCTGTCTTTCTCCACTCCTTACTCTCTCTTTCTGTCTTTCTCCACTCCTTACTCTCTCTTTCTGTCTTTCTCCACTCCTTACTCTCTCTCTCTGTCTTTCTCCACTCCTTACTCTCTCTTTCTGTCTTTCTCCACTCCTTACTCTCTCTTTCTGTCTTTCTCCACTCCTTACTCTCTCTTTCTGTCTTTCTCCACTCCTTACTCTCTCTCTCTGTCTTTCTCCACTCCTTACTCTCTCTTTCTGTCTTTCTCCACTCCTTACTCTCTCTTTCTGTCTTTCTCCACTCCTTACTCTCTCTTTCTGTCTTTCTCCACTCCTTACTCTCTCTCTCTGTCTTTCTCCACTCCTTACTCTCTCTTTCTGTCTTTCTCCACTCCTTACTCTCTCTTTCTGTCTCTAATCCGTAAAGTGAGCATTATCAAGGCCGGTTAGCTCAGTTGGTTAGAGCGTCGTGCTAATAACGCGAAGGTCGTGGGTTCGATACCCGTACTGGCCAGGAGAATTTGTTTTACTTTACTGTGTATGTCTACAGTGTCACATAACTCTATTGATTGGGGTCTACAATGTACATTTTAAATTAGTAGTATAACTCTCTCTCTCTGTCTTTCTCCACTCCTTACTCTTTTTTTCTCTCTCTGTCTTTCTCCACTACTTACTCTGTCTTTCTCCACTCCTTACTCTCTCTCTCTCTGTCTTTCTCCACTCCTTACTCTCTCTTTATGTCTTTCTCCACTCCTTACTCTCTCTTTCTGTCTTTCTCCACTCCTTACTCTCTCTTTCTGTCTTTCTCCACTCCTTACTCTCTCTCTCTTTCTTCTCCACTCCTTCTCTCTGTCTTTCTCCACTCCTTACTCTCTCTTTCTCCACTCCTTACTCTCTTCTGTCTTTCTCCACTCTTACTTCTTTCTGTCTTTCTCCACTCCTTACTCTCTCTTTCTGTCTTTCTCCACTCCTTACTCTCTCTTTCTGTCTTTCTCCACTCCTTCTCTCTCTTTCTGTCTTTCTCCACTCCTTACTCTCTCTTTCTGTCTTTCTCCACTCCTTACTCTCTCTTTCTGTCTTTCTCCACTCCTTACTCTCTCTCTCTGTCTTTCTCCACTCCTTACTCTCTCTGTCTTTCTCCACTCCTTACTCTCTTTCTCTCTCTCTGTCTTTCTCCACTCCTTACTCTCTCTCTCTGTCTTTCTCCACTCCTTACTCTCTCTTTCTGTCTTTCTCCACTCCTTACTCTCTCTCTTTCTGTCTTTCTCCACTCCTTACTCTCTCTCTTCTGTCTTTCTCCACTCCTTACTCTCTCTTTCTGTCTTTCTCCACTCCTTACTCTCTCTTTCTGTCTTTCTCCACTCCTTACTCTCTCTTTCTGTCTTTCTCCACTCCTTACTCTCTCTCTCTGTCTTTCTCCACTCCTTACTCTCTCTTTCTGTCTTTCTCCACTCCTTACTCTCTCTCTGTCTTTCTCCACTCCTTACTCTCTCTCTCTGTCTTTCTCCACTCCTTACTCTGTCTCTTCTGTCTTTCTCCACTCCTTACTCTGTCTTTCTCCACTCCTTACTCTCTCTTTCTGTCTTTCTCCACTCCTTACTCTCTCTTTCTGTCTTTCTCCACTCCTTACTCTCTCTTTCTGTCTTTCTCCACTCCTTACTCTCTCTTTCTGTCTTTCTCCACTCCTTACTCTCTCTTTCTGTCTTTCTCCACTCCTTACTTCTCTCTCTTTCTCCACTCCTTGCTCTCTCTTTCTCCACTCCTTACTCTCTCTTTCTCCACTCCTTACTCTCTCTTTCTGTCTTTCTCCACTCCTTACTCTCTCTTTCTGTCTTTCTCCACTCCTTACTCTCTTTCTGTCTTTCTCCACTCCTTACTCTCTCTTTCTGTCTTTCTCCACTCCTGTCTTTCTCCCTCCTTACTCTCTCTTTCTGTCTTTCTCCACTCCTTACTCTCTCTCTCTGTCTTTCTCCACTCCTTACTCTCTCTTTCTTTCTCACTCCTTACTCTGTCTTTCTCCACTCCTTACTCTCTCTCTGTCTTTCTCCACTCCTTACTCTCTCTTTCTGTCTTTCTCCACTCCTTACTCTCTCTTTCTGTCTTTCTCCACTCCTTACTCTCTCTTTCTGTCTTTCTCCACTCCTTACTCTCTCTTTCTGTCTTTCTCCACTCCTTACTCTCTCTTTCTGTCTTTCTCCACTCCTTACTCTCTCTTTCTGTCTTTCTCCACTCCTTACTCTCTCTCTCTGTCTTTCTCCACTCCTTACTCTCTCTTTCTGTCTTTCTCCACTCCTTACTCTCTCTTTCTGTCTTTCTCCACTCCTTACTCTCTCTTTCTGTCTTTCTCCACTCCTTACTCTCTCTCTCTGTCTTTCTCCACTCCTTACTCTCTCTTTCTGTCTTTCTCCACTCCTTACTCTCTCTTTCTGTCTCTAATCCGTAAAGTGAGCATTATCAAGGCCGGTTAGCTCAGTTGGTTAGAGCGTCGTGCTAATAACGCGAAGGTCGTGGGTTCGATACCCGTACTGGCCAGGAGAATTTGTTTTTACTTTACTGTGTATGTCTACAGTGTCACATAACTCTATTGATTGGGGTCTACAATGTACATTTTAAATTAGTAGTATAACTCTCTCTCTCTGTCTTTCTCCACTCCTTACTCTTTTTTCTCTCTCTGTCTTTCTCCACTACTTACTCTGTTTTTCTCCACTCCTTACTCTCTCTCTCTGTCTTTCTCCACTCCTTACTCTCTCTTTATGTCTTTCTCCACTCCTTACTCTCTCTTTCTGTCTTTCTCCACTCCTTACTCTCTCTTTCTGTCTTTCTCCACTCCTTACTCTCTCTTTTTCTCCACTCTCTTGTCTTTCTCCACTCCTTACTCTCTCTTTCTCCACTCCTTACTCTCTCTTTCTGTCTTTCTCCACTCCTTACTCTCTCTCTTTCTGTCTTTCTCTCCTTACTCTCTCTTTCTGTCTTTCTCCACTCCTTACTCTCTCTTTCTGTCTTTCTCCACTCCTTACTCTCTCTTTCTGTCTTTCTCCACTCCTTACTCTCTCTTTCTGTCTTTCTCCACTCCTTACTCTCTCTCTCTGTCTTTCTCCACTCCTTACTCTCTCTTTCCTCACTCTTCTCTGTCTTTCTCCACTCCTTCTCTCGTCTTTCTCCACTCCTTACTCTCTCTCTCTGTCTTTCTCCACTCCTTACTCTCTCTTTCTGTCTTTCTCCACTCCTTACTCTCTCTTTCTGTCTTTCTCCACTCCTTACTCTCTCTCTCTGTCTTTCTCCACTCCTTACTCTCTCTTTCTGTCTTTCTCCACTCCTTACTCTCTCTTTCTGTCTTTCTCCACTCCTTACTCTCTCTCTCTGTCTTTCTCCACTCCTTCTTCTCTGTCTCTCTGTCTTTCTCCACTCCTTACTCTCTCTTCTCTGTCTTTCTCCACTCCTTACTCTCTCTTTCTGTCTTTCTCCACTCCTTACTCTCTCTTTCTGTCTTTCTCCACTCCTTACTCTCTCTCTCTGTCTTTCTCCACTCCTTACTCTCTCTCTCTGTCTTTCTCCACTCCTTACTCTCTCTTTCTGTCTTTCTCCACTCCTTACTCTCTCTTTCTGTCTTTCTCCACTCCTTACTCTCTCTTTCTGTCTTTCTCCACTCCTTACTCTCTCTTTCTCCACTCCTTTGCTCTCTCTTTCTCCACTCCTTACTCTGTCTTTCTCCACTCCTTACTCTCTCTTTCTGTCTTTCTCCACTCCTTACTCTCTCTTTCTGTCTTTCTCCACTCCTTACTCTCTCTTTCTGTCTTTCTCCACTCCTTACTCTCTCTTTCTGTCTTTCTCCACTCCTTACTCTCTCTTTCTGTCTTTCTCCACTCCTTACTCTCTCTCTCTGTCTTTCTCCACTCCTTACTCTCTCTTTCTCACTCCTTACTCTCTGTTTCTCCACTCCTTACTCTCTGTCTTTCTCCACTCCTTACTCTCTCTTTCTGTCTTTCTCCACTCCTTACTCTCTCTTTCTGTCTTTCTCCACTCCTTACTCTCTCTTTCTGTCTTTCTCCACTCCTTACTCTCTCTCTCTGTCTTTCTCCACTCCTTACTCTCTCTTTCTGTCTTTCTCCACTCCTTACTCTCTCTTTCTGTCTTTCTCCACTCCTTACTCTCTCTCTCTGTCTTTCTCCACTCCTTACTCTCTCTTTCTGTCTTTCTCCACTCCTTACTCTCTCTTTCTGTCTTTCTCCACTCCTTACTCTCTCTTTCTGTCTTTCTCCACTCCTTACTCTCTCTTTCTGTCTTTCTCCACTCCTTACTCTCTCTTTCTGTCTTTCTCCACTCCTTACTCTCTCTTTCTGTCTCTAATCCGTAAAGTGAGCATTATCAAGGCCGGTTAGCTCAGTTGGTTAGAGCGTCGTGCTAATAACGCGAAGGTCGTGGGTTCGATACCCGTACTGGCCAGGAGAATTTGTTTTTACTTTACTGTGTATGTCTACAGTGTCACATAACTCTATTGATTGGGGTCTACAATGTACATTTTAAATTAGTAGTATAACTCTCTCTCTCTGTCTTTCTCCACTCCTTACTCTTTTTTTCTCTCTCTGTCTTTCTCCACTACTTACTCTGTTTTTCTCCACTCCTTACTCTCTCTCTCTGTCTTTCTCCACTCCTTACTCTCTCTTTCTGTCTTTCTCCACTCCTTACTCTCTCTTTCTGTCTTTCTCCACTCCTTACTCTCTCTTTCTGTCTTTCTCCACTCCTTACTCTCTCTTTCTCCACTCCTTACTCTCTCTGTTTCTCCTTACTCCTTTCTGTCTTTCTCCACTCCTTACTCTCTCTTTCTGTCTTTCTCCACTCCTTACTCTCTCTTTCTGTCTTTCTCCACTCCTTACTCTCTCTTTCTGTCTTTCTCCACTCCTTACTCTCTCTTTCTGTCTTTCTCCACTCCTTACTCTCTCTTTCTGTCTTTCTCCACTCCTTACTCTCTCTTTCTGTCTTTCTCCACTCCTTACTCTCTCTCTCTGTCTTTCTCCACTCCTTACTCTCTCTTTCTTCTCCTTACTCTGTCTTTCTCTCTCTTACTCTGTCTTTCTCCACTCCTTACTCTCTCTTTCTGTCTTTCTCCACTCCTTACTCTCTCTTTCTGTCTTTCTCCACTCCTTACTCTCTCTTTCTGTCTTTCTCCACTCCTTACTCTCTCTTTCTGTCTTTCTCCACTCCTTACTCTCTCTTTCTGTCTTTCTCCACTCCTTACTCTCTCTTTCTGTCTTTCTCCACTCCTTACTCTCTCTTTCTCTTTCTCCACTTTACTCTCTTTCTGTCTTTCTCCACTCCTTACTCTCTCTTTCTGTCTTTCTCCACTCCTTACTCTCTCTTTCTGTCTTTCTCCACTCCTTACTCTCTCTTTCTGTCTTTCTCCACTCCTTACTCTCTCTTTCTGTCTTTCTCCACTCCTTACTCTCTCTTTCTGTCTTTCTCCACTCCTTACTCTCTCTTTCTGTCTTTCTCCACTCCTTACTCTCTCTCTCTGTCTTTCTCCACTCCTTACTCTCTCTTTCTGTCTTTCTCCACTCCTTACTCTCTCTTTCTGTCTCTAATCCGTAAAGTGAGCATTATCAAGGCCGGTTAGCTCAGTTGGTTAGAGCGTCGTGCTAATTCGAAGGTCGTGGGTTCGATACCCGTACTGGCCAGGAGAATTTGTTTTTACTTTACTGTGTATGTCTACAGTGTCACATAACTCTATTGATTGGGGTCTACAATGTACATTTTAAATTAGTAGTATAACTCTCTCTCTCTGTCTTTCTCCACTCCTTACTCTTTTTTCTCTCTCTGTCTTTCTCCACTACTTACTCTGTCTTTCTCCACTCCTTACTCTCTCTCTCTGTCTTTCTCCACTCCTTACTCTCTCTTTATGTCTTTCTCCACTCCTTACTCTCTCTTTCTGTCTTTCTCCACTCCTTACTCTCTTTCTGTCTTTTCTCCACTCCTTACTCTCTCTTTCTCCACTCCTTACTCTCTCTTTCTGTCTTTCTCCACTCCTTACTCTCTTTCTGTCTTTCTCCACTCCTTACTCTCTCTTTCTGTCTTTCTCCACTCCTTACTCTCTCTTTCTGTCTTTCTCCACTCCTTACTTTCTCTTTCTGTCTTTCTCCACTCCTTACTCTCTCTTTCTGTCTTTCTCCACTCCTTACTCTCTCTTTCTGTCTTTCTCCACTCCTTACTCTCTCTTCTGTCTTTCTCCACTCCTTACTCTCTCTTTCTGTCTCACTCTCTCTTCTTTCTCTTTCTCCACTCCTTACTCTTCTTTCTCCACTCCTTACTCTCTCTCTCTGTCTTTCTCCACTCCTTACTCTCTCTTTCTGTCTTTCTCCACTCCTTACTCTCTCTTCTGTCTTTCTCCACTCCTTACTCTCTCTTTCTGTCTTTCTCCACTCCTTACTCTCTCTTTCTGTCTTTCTCCACTCCTTACTCTCTCTTTCTGTCTTTCTCCACTCCTTACTCTCTCTTTCTGTCTTTCTCCACTCCTTACTCTCTCTCTCTGTCTTTCTCCACTCCTTACTCTCTCTTTCTGTCTTTCTCCACTCCTTACTCTGTCTTTCTCCACTCCTTACTCTCTCTCTCTGTCTTTCTCCACTCCTTACTCTCTCTTTCTGTCTTTCTCCACTCCTTACTTCTCTCTCTCTGTCTTTCTCCACTACTTACTCTCTTTCTCCACTCCTTACTCTCTCTTTCTGTCTTTCTCCACTCCTTACTCTCTCTTTCTGTCTTTCTCCACTCCTTACTCTCTCTTTCTGTCTTTCTTCTCTCCTCTCTTTCTCCACTCTTACTCTGTCTTTCTCCACTCCTTACTCTCTCTTTCTGTCTTTCTCCACTCCTTACTCTCTCTTTCTGTCTTTCTCCACTCCTTACTCTCTCTTTCTGTCTTTCTCCACTCCTTACTCTCTCTTTCTGTCTTTCTCCACTCCTTACTCTCTCTTTCTGTCTCTAATCCGTAAAGTGAGCATTATCAAGGCCGGTTAGCTCAGTTGGTTAGAGCGTCGTGCTAATAACGCGAAGGTTGTGGGTTCGATACCCGTACTGGCCAGGATAATTTTTTTTACTTTACTGTGTATGTCTACAGTGTCACATAACTCTATTGATTGGGGTCTACAATGTACATTTTAAATTAGTAGTATAACTCTCTCTCTCTGTCTTTCTCCACTCCTTACTCTTTTTTCTCTCTCTGTCTTTCTCCACTACTTACTCTGTCTTTCTCCACTCCTTACTCTCTCTCTCTGTCTTTCTCCACTCCTTACTCTCTCTTTCTGTCTTTCTCCACTCCTTACTCTCTCTTTCTGTCTTTCTTTCTCCTTACTCTCTCTTTCTGTCTTTCTCCACTCCTTACTCTCTCTTTCTGTCTTTCTCCACTCCTTACTCTCTCTTTCTCTTTCTCCACTCCTTACTCTCTCTTTCTCCACTCCCTCTTTCTCTCTTTCCACTCCTTACTCTCTCTTTCTGTCTTTCTCCACTCCTTACTATCTCTTTCTGTCTTTCTCCACTCCTTACTCTCTCTTTCTGTCTTTCTCCACTCCTTACTCTCTCTCTTTCTCTTTCTGTCTTTCCCACTCCTTACTCTCTCTTTCTGTCTTTCTCCACTCCTTACTCTCTCTCTCTCTGTCTTTCTCCACTCCTTACTCTCTCTTTCCTCACTTTCTTACTCTCTGTTTCTCCACTCCTTACTCTCTGTCTTTCTCCACTCCTTACTCTCTCTTTCTGTCTTTCTCCACTCCTTACTCTCTCTTTATGTCTTTCTCCACTCCTTACTCTCTCTCTTTCTGTCTTTCTCCACTCCTTACTCTCTCTTTCTGTCTTTCTCCACTCCTTACTCTCTCTTTCTGTCTGTAATCCGTAAAGTGAGCATTATCAAGGCCGGTTAGCTCAGTTGGTTAGAGCGTCGTGCTAATAACGCGAAGGTCGCGGGTTCGATACCCGTACTGGCCAGGAGAATTTGTTTTTACTTTACTGTGTATGTCTAGAGTGTCACATAACTCTATTGATTGGGGTCTACAATGTACATTTTAAATTAGTAGTATAACTCTCTCTCTCTGTCTTTCTCCACTCCTTACTCTGTTTTTCTCTCTCTGTCTTTCTCCACTACTTACTCTGTCTTTCTCCACTCCTTACTCTCTCTCTCTGTCTTTCTCCACTCCTTACTCTCTCTTTCTGTCTTTCTCCACTCCTTACTCTTTCTGTCTTTTTCTGTCTTTCTCCACTCCTTACTCTCTCTTTCTGTCTTTCTCCACTCCTTACTCTCTCTTTCTGTCTTTCTCCACTCCTTACTCTCTTTCTGTCTCCACTCCACTCCTCTTTCTCTCTTTCTGTCTTTCTCCACTCCTTACTCTCTCTCTGTCTTTCTCCACTCCTTACTCTCTCTTTCTGTCTTTCTCCACTCCTTACTCTCTCTTCTGTGTCTTTCTCCACTCTTTCTGTCTTTCTCCACTACTCTCTCTCTCTGTCTTTCTCCCTTACTCTGTCTTACTCTCTCTTTCTGTCTTTCTCCACTCCTTACTCTCTCTTTCTGTCTTTCTCCACTCCTTACTCTCTCTTTCTGTCTTTCTCCACTCCTTACTCTCTCTTTCTGTCTTTCTCCACTCCTTACTCTCTCTTTCTGTCTTTCTCCACTCCTTACTCTCTCTCTCTGTCTTTCCATAAAATTACTCTGTCTTAACTCCTCTCTTACTCTGTCTTTCTCCACTCCTTACTCTCTCTCTTTCTGTTTCTCCACTCCTTCTCTCTCTCTTTCTCCACTCCTTACTCTCTCTTTCTGTCTTTCTCCACTCCTTACTATCTCTTTCTGTCTTTCTCCACTCCTTACTCTCTCTTTCTGTCTTTCTCCACTCCTTACTCTCTCTCTGTCTTTCTCCACTCCTTACTCTCGCTTTCTCCACTCTTTACTCTCTCTTTCTGTCTGTAATCCGTAAAGTTAGCATTATCAAGGCTGGTTAGCTCAGTTGGTTAGAGCGTCGTGCTAATAACGCGAAGGTCGTGGGTTCGATACCCGTACTGTCCAGGGGAATTTGTTTTTACTTTACTGTGTATGTCTACAGTGTCACATAACTCTATTGATTGGGGTCTACAATGTACATTTTAAATTACTAGTATAACTCTCTCTCTCTGTCTTTCTCCACTCCTTACTCTTTTTTTCTCTCTCTGTCTTTCTCCACTACTTACTCTGTCTTTCTCCACTCCTTACTCTCTCTCTCTCTGTCTTTCTCCACTCCTTACTCTCTCTTTCTGTCTTTCTCCACTCCTTACTCTCTCTTTCTGTCTTTCTCCTTACTCCTTACTCTCTCTTTCTGTCTTTCTCCACTCCTTACTCTCTCTTTCTGTCTTTCTCCACTCCTTACTCTCTCTTTCTCCACTCTTACTCTCTCTTTCTCCACTCCTTACTCTCTCTTTCTCCACTCCTTACTCTCTCTTTCTGTCTTTCTCCACTCCTTACTCTCTCTTTCTGTCTTTCTCCACTCCTTACTCTCTCTTTCTGTCTTTCTCCACTCCTTACTCTCTCTTCTGTCTTTCTCCACTCCTTACTCTCTCTTTCTGTCTTTCTCCACTCCTTACTCTCTCTTTCTGTCTTTCTCCACTCCTTACTCTCTCTTTCTGTCTTTCTCCACTCCTTACTCTCTCTTTCTGTCTTTCTCCACTCCTTACTCTCTCTTTCTGTCTTTCTCCACTCCTTACTCTCTCTTTCTGTCTTTCTCCACTCCTTACTCTCTCTCTGTCTTTCTCCACTGTCTTTCTTTCCACTCCTTACTCTCTCTTTCTCTCCTTCTGTCTTTCTTCCACTCCTTACTCTCTCTTTCTGTCTTTCTCCACTCCTTACTCTCTCTTTCTGTCTTTCTCCACTCCTTACTCTCTCTTTCTGTCTTTCTCCACTCCTTACTCTCTCTTTCTGTCTTTCTCCACTCCTTACTCTCTCTTTCTGTCTTTCTCCACTCCTTACTCTCTCTTTCTGTCTTTCTCCACTCCTTACTCTCTCTCTCTGTCTTTCTCCACTACTTACTCTGTCTTTCTCCACTCCTTACTCTCTCTCTCTGTCTTTCTCCACTCCTTACTCTCTCTCTCTGTCTTTCTCCACTCCTTACTCTGTTTTCTCTTCTGTCTTTCTCCACTCCTTACTCTCTCTTTCTGTCTTTCTCCACTCCTTACTCTCTCTTTCTGTCTTTCTCCACTCCTTACTCTCTCTTCTGTCTTTCTCCACTCCTTACTCTCTCTTTCTGTCTTTCTCCACTCCTTACTCTCTCTTTCTGTCTGTAATCCGTAAAGTTAGCATTATCAAGGCTGGTTAGCTCAGTTGGTTAGAGCGTCGTGCTAATAACGCGAAGGTCGTGGGTTCGATACCCGTACTGGCCAGGAGAATTTGTTTTTACTTTACTGTGTATGTCTACAGTGTCACATAACTCTATTGATTGGGGTCTACAATGTACATTTTAAATTAGTAGTATAACTCTCTCTCTCTGTCTTTCTCCACTCCTTACTCTTTTTTCTCTCTCTGTCTTTCTCCACTACTTACTCTGTCTTTCTCCACTCCTTACTCTCTCTCTCTGTCTTTCTCCACTCCTTACTCTCTCTTTCTGTCTTTCTCCACTCCTTACTCTCTCTTTCTGTCTTTCTCCACTCCTTACTCTCTCTTTCTGTCTTTCTCCACTCCTTACTCTCTCTTTCTGTCTTTCTCCACTCCTTACTCTCTCTTTCTCCACTCCTTACTCTCTCTTTCTCCACTCCTTACTCTCTCTTTCTCCACTCCTTACTCTCTCTTTCTGTCTTTCTCCACTCCTTACTCTCTCTTTCTGTCTTTCTCCACTCCTTACTCTCTCTTTCTGTCTTTCTCCACTCCTTACTCTCTCTCTCTGTCTTTCTCCACTCCTTACTCTCTCTTTCTGTCTTTCTCCACTCCTTACTCTCTCTTTCTGTCTTTCTCCACTCCTTACTCTCTCTCTCTGTCTTTCTCCACTCCTTACTCTCTCTTTCTGTCTTTCTCCACTCCTTACTCTCTCTTTCTGTCTTTCTCCACTCCTTACTCTCTCTTTCTGTCTTTCTCCACTCCTTACTCTCTCTTTCTGTCTTTCTCCACTCCTTACTCTCTCTTTCTGTCTTTCTCCACTCCTTACTTTCTCCACTCCTTACTCTCTTTCTCACTCCTTACTCTCTCTTTCTGTCTTTCTCCACTCCTTACTCTCTCTTTCTGTCTTTCTCCACTCCTTACTCTCTCTTTCTGTCTTTCTCCACTCCTTACTCTCTCTTTCTGTCTTTCTCCACTCCTTACTCTCTCTCTCTGTCTTTCTCCACTCCTTACTCTCTCTTTCTGTCTTTCTCCACTCCTTACTCTCTCTCTCTGTCTTTTCCACTCCTTACTCTGTCTTACTCTTACTCTCTCTTCTCTGTCTTTCTCCACTCCTTACTCTCTCTCTCTGTCTTTCTCCACTCCTTACTCTGTTTCTCTCTCTCTGTCTTTCTCCACTACTTACTCTTTCTGTCTTTCTCCACTCCTTACTCTCTCTTCTCTGTCTTTCTCCACTCCTTACTCTCTCTTTCTGTCTTTCTCCACTCCTTACTCTCTCTCTCTGTCTTTCTCCACTCCTTACTCTCTCTTTCTGTCTTTCTCCACTCCTTACTCTCTCTTTCTGTCTTTCTCCACTCCTTACTCTCTCTTTCTGTCTTTCTCCACTCCTTACTCTCTCTTTCTGTCTTTCTCCACTCCTTACTCTCTCTTTCTCCACTCCTTACTCTCTCTTTCTCCACTCCTTACTCTCTCTTTCTGTCTTTCTCCACTCCTTACTCTCTCTTTCTGTCTTTCTCCACTCCTTACTCTCTCTTTCTGTCTTTCTCCACTCCTTACTCTCTCTTTCTGTCTTTCTCCACTCCTTACTCTCTCTTTCTGTCTCTAATCCGTAAAGTGAGCATTATCAAGGCCGGTTAGCTCAGTTGGTTAGAGCGTCGTGCTAATAACGCGAAGGTCGTGGGTTCGATACCCGTACTGGCCAGGATAATTTGTTTTTACTTTACTGTGTATGTCTACAGTGTCACATAACTCTATTGATTGGGGTCTACAATGTACATTTTAAATTAGTAGTATAACTCTCTCTCTCTGTCTTTCTCCACTCCTTACTCTTTTTTTCTCTCTCTGTCTTTCTCCACTACTTACTCTGTCTTTCTCCACTCCTTACTCTCTCTCTCTGTCTTTCTCCACTCCTTACTCTCTCTTTATGTCTTTCTCCACTCCTTACTCTCTCTTTCTGTCTTTCTCCATTACATTTACATTTCATTTCTGTCTTTCTCCACTCTCTTTACTCTCTCTTTCTGTCTTTCTCCACTCCTTACTCTCTCTTTCTGTCTTTCTCCACTCCTTACTCTCTCTTTCTGTCTTTCTCCACTACTTCTCTCTCTCTTTCTCCACTCCTTGCTCTCTCTTTCTCCACTCCTTCTTTCTTTCTCCACTCCTTACTCTCTCTTTCTGTCTTTCTCCACTCCTTACTCTCTCTTTCTGTCTTTCTCCACTCCTTACTCTCTCTTTCTGTCTTTCTCCACTCCTTACTCTCTCTTTCTGTCTTTCTCCACTCCTTACTCTCTCTTTCTGTCTTTCTCCACTCCTTACTCTCTCTTTCTGTCTTTCTCCACTCCTTACTCTCTCTCTCTTTCTCCACTCCTTACTCTCTCTTTCTCTCCTTTCTGTCTTTCTCCACTCCTTACTCTCTCTTTCTGTCTTTCTCCACTCCTTACTCTCTCTTTCTGTCTTTCTCCACTCCTTACTCTCTCTTTCTGTCTTTCTCCACTCCTTACTCTCTCTTTCTGTCTTTCTCCACTCCTTACTCTCTCTCTCTCTTACTCTGTCTTTCTCCACTCCTTACTCTCTCTTTCTGTCTTTCTCCACTCCTTACTCTCTCACTCTGTCTTTCTCCACTCCTTACTCTCTCTTTCTGTCTTTCTCCACTCCTTACTCTCTCTTTCTGTCTTTCTCCACTCCTTACTCTCTCTTTCTGTCTTTCTCCACTCCTTACTCTCTCTCTGTCTTTCTCCACTCCTTACTCTCTCTTTCTGTCTTTCTCCACTCCTTACTCTCTCTTTCTGTCTTTCTCCACTCCTTACTCTCTCTCTTCTGTCTTTCTCCACTCCTTACTCTCTCTCTCTGTCTTTCTCCACTCCTTACTCTCTCTTTCTGTCTTTTCTCCACTCCTTACTCTCTCTTTCTGTCTTTCTCCACTCCTTACTCTCTCTCTCTGTCTTTCTCCACTCCTTACTCTCTCTTTCTCTTTCTCCTTACTCTCTCCACTTTCTCTTTCTCCACTCCTTACTCTCTCTTTCTCCACTCCTTACTCTCTCTTTCTGTCTTCTCCACTCCTTACTCTCTCTTTCTGTCTTTCTCCACTCCTTACTCTCTCTTTCTGTCTTTCTCCACTCCTTACTCTCTCTTTCTGTCTGTAATCCGTAAAGTGAGCATTATCAAGGCCGGTTAGCTCAGTTGGTTAGAGCGTT
This sequence comes from Oncorhynchus gorbuscha, assembly GCF_021184085.1. Lineage (NCBI taxonomy): Eukaryota > Metazoa > Chordata > Actinopteri > Salmoniformes > Salmonidae > Oncorhynchus > Oncorhynchus gorbuscha. Next base: position 75,358 of record NW_025746806.1, read on the forward strand.
GTGCTAATAACGCGAAGGTCGCTTGTTCGATACCCGTACTGGCCAGGAGAATTTGTTTTTACTTTACTGTGTATGTCTACAGTGTCACATAACTCTATTGATTGGGGTCTACAATGTACATTTTAAATTAGTAGTATAACTCTCTCTCTCTGTCTTTCTCCACTCCTTACTCTGTTTTTCTCTCTCTGTCTTTCTCCACTACTTACTCTGTCTTTCTCCACTCCTTACTCTCTCTCTCTGTCTTTCTCCACTCCTTACTCTCTCTTTCTGTCTTTCTCCACTCCTTACTCTCTCTTTCTGTCTTTCTCCACTCCTTACTCTCTCTTTCTGTCTTTCTCCACTCCTTACTCTCTCTTTCTGTCTTTCTCCACTCCTTACTCTCTCTTTCTGTCTTCTCTCTCTTTCTCTCTCTACTCTGTCTTTCTCCACTCCTTACTCTCTCTTTCTGTCTTTCTCCACTCCTTACTCTCTCTTTCTGTCTTTCTCCACTCCTTACTCTCTCTTTCTGTCTTTCTCCACTCCTTACTCTCTCTCTCTGTCTTTCTCCACTCCTTACTCTCTCTTTCTGTCTTTCTCCACTCCTTACTCTCTCTTTCTGTCTTTCTCCACTCCTTACTCTCTCTTTCTGTCTTTCTCCACTCCTTACTCTCTCTTTCTGTCTTTCTCCACTCCTTACTCTCTCTTTCTGTCTTTCTCCACTCCTTACTCTGTCTTTCTCCACTCCTTACTCTCTCTTTCTCCACTCCTTACTCTCTCTTTCTCCACTCCTTACTCTCTCTTTCTCCACTCCTTACTCTCTCTTTCTGTCTTTCTCCACTCCTTACTCTCTTTCTGTCTTTCTCCACTCCTTACTCTCTCTTTCTGTCTTTCTCCACTCCTTACTCTCTCTTTCTGTCTTTCTCCACTCCTTACTCTCTCTTTCTGTCTTTCTCCACTCCTTACTCTCTCTTTCTGTCTTTCTCCACTCCTTACTCTCTCTTTCTGTCTTAATCCTAAAGTTGCATTATCTCTCGGTTAGCTCAGTTGGTTAGAGCGTCGTGCTAATAACGCGAAGGTCGTGGGTTCGATACCCGTACTGTCCAGGGAATTTGTTTTTACTTTACTGTGTATGTCTACAGTGTCACATAACTCTATTGATTGGGGTCTACAATGTACATTTTAAATTACTAGTATAACTCTCTCTCTCTGTCTTTCTCCACTCCTTACTCTTTTTCTCTCTCTGTCTTTCTCCACTACTTACTCTGTCTTTCTCCACTCCTTACTCTCTCTCTCTGTCTTTCTCTACTCTTCTCTCTGTCTTTCTCCACTCCTTACTCTCTCTTTCTGTCTTTCTCCTCTCTTTCTCCACTCCTTACTCTCTCTTTCTGTCTTTCTCCACTCCTTACTCTCTCTTTCTGTCTTTCTCCACTCCTTACTCTCTCTCTCTGTCTTTCTCCACTCCTTACTCTCTCTTTCTGTCTTTCTCCACTCCTTACTCTCTCTTTCTGTCTGTAATCCGTAAAGTGAGCATTATCAACGGTTAGCTCAGTTGGTTAGAGCGTCGTGCTAATAACGCGAAGGTCGTGGGTTCGATACCCGTACTGGCCAGGAGAATTTGTTTTTACTTTACTGTGTATGTCTACAGTGTCACATAACTCTATTGATTGGGGTCTACAATGTACATTTTAAATTAGTAGTATAACTCTCTCTCTCTGTCTTTCTCCACTCCTTACTCTGTTTTCTCTCTCTCTGTCTTTCTCCATTACTTACTCTGTCTTTCTCCACTCCTTACTCTCTCTCTCTGTCTTTCTCCACTCCTTACTCTCTCTTTATGTCTTTCTCCACTCCTTACTCTCTCTTTCTGTCTTTCTCCACTCCTTACTCTCTCTTTCTGTCTTTCTCCACTCCTTACTCTCTCTTTCTGTCTTTCTCCACTCCTTACTCTCTCTTTCTCCACTCCTTACTCTCTCTTTCTCCACTCCTTACTCTCTCTTTCTGTCTTTCTCCACTCCTTACTCTCTCTTTCTGTCTTTCTCCACTCCTTACTATCTCTTTCTGTCTTTCTCCACTCCTTACTCTCTCTTTCTGTCTTTCTCCACTCCTTACTCTCTCTTTCTGTCTTTCTCCACTCCTTACTCTCTCTTTCTGTCTTTCTCCACTCCTTACTCTCTCTTTCTGTCTTTCTCCACTCCTTACTCTCTCTTTCTGTCTTTCTCCACTCCTTACTCTCTCTTTCTGTCTTTCTCCACTCCTTACTCTCTCTTTCTGTCTTTCTCCACTCCTTACTCTCTCTTTCTGTCTTTCTCCACTCCTTACTCTCTCTTTCTCCACTCCTTGCTCTCTCTTTCTCCACTCCTTACTCTCTCTTTCTCCACTCCTTACTCTCTCTTTCTGTCTTTCTCCACTCCTTACTATCTCTTTCTGTCTTTCCCCACTCCTTACTCTCTCTTTCTGTCTTTCTCCACTCCTTACTCTCTCTCTGTCTTTCTCCACTCCTTACTCTCGCTTTCTCCACTCTTTACTCTCTCTTTCTGTCTGTAATCCGTAAAGTTAGCATTATCAAGGCCGGTTAGCTCAGTTGGTTAGAGCGTCGTGCTAATAAAGCGAAGGTCGTGGGTTCGATACCCGTACTGTCCAGGGGAATTTGTTTTTACTTTACTGTGTATGTCTACAGTGTCACATAACTCTATTGATTGGGGTCTACAATGTACATTTTAAATTACTAGTATAACTCTCTCTCTCTGTCTTTCTCCACTCCTTACTCTTTTTTTCTCTCTCTGTCTTTCTCCACAACTTACTCTGTCTTTCTCCACTCCTTACTCTCTCTTTATGTCTTTCTCCACTCCTTACTCTCTCTTTCTGTCTTTCTCCACTCCTTACTCTCTCTTTCTGTCTTTCTCCACTCCTTACTCTCTCTTTCTGTCTTTCTCCACTCCTTACTCTCTCTGTTTCTCCACTCCTTACTCTCTCTTTTTCTCTCCTTACTCTCTCTTTCTCCACTCCTTACTCTCTCTTTCTGTCTTTCTCCACTCCTTACTCTTCTTTCTGTCTTTCTCCACTCCTTACTCTCTCTTTCTGTCTTTCTCCACTCCTTACTCTCTCTCTCTGTCTTTCTCCACTCCTTACTCTCTCTTTCTGTCTTTCTCCACTCCTTACTCTCTCTTTCTGTCCTTCTCCACTCATTAATCTTTCTCCCTGTCTTTCTCCACTCCTTACTCTCTCTTTCTGTCTTTCTCCACTCCTTACTCTCTCTTTCTGTCTTTCTCCACTCCTTACTCTCTCTTTCTGTCTTTCTCCACTCCTTACTCTCTCTTTCTGTCTTTCTCCACTCCTTACTCTCTCTTTCCTCACTCCTTACTCTCTCTTTCTCCACTCTTACTCTGTCTTTCTCCACTCCTTACTCTCTCTTTCTGTCTTCTCCACTCCTTACTCTCTCTTTATGTCTTTCTCCACTCCTTACTCTCTCTTTATGTCTTTCTCCACTCCTTACTCTCTCTTTCTGTCTTTCTCCACTCCTTACTCTCTCTTTCTGTCTTTCTCCACTCCTTACTCTCTCTCTCTGTCTTTCTCCACTCCTTACTCTCTCTCTCTCTGTCTTTCTCCACTCCTTACTCTGTCTTTCTCCACTCCTTACTCTCTCTTTCTGTCTTTCTCCACTCCTTACTCTCTTCTCTGTCTTTCTCCACTCCTTACTCTCTCTTTCTGTCTTTCTCCACTCCTTACTTCTCTCTGTCTTTCTCCACTCCTTACTCTCTCTTTCTGTCTTTCTCCACTCCTTACTCTCTCTTTCTGTCTTTCTCCACTCCTTACTCTCTCTCTCTGTCTTTCTCCACTCCTTACTCTCTCTTTCTGTCTTTCTCCACTCCTTACTCTCTCTTTCTGTCTTTCTCCACTCCTTACTCTCTCTTTCTGTCTTTCTCCACTCCTTACTCTCTTTCTGTCTTTCTCCACTCCTTACTCTCTCTTTCTGTCTTTCTCCACTCCTTACTCTCTCTCTCTGTCTTTCTCCACTCCTTACTCTCTCTCTTTCTGTCTTTCTCCACTCTTACTCTCTGTCTTTCTCCACTCTTACTCTCTCTCTCTGTCTTTCTCCACTCCTTACTCTCTCTCTCTGTCTTTCTCCACTCCTTACTCTGTTCTTTCTCTCTCTGTCTTTCTCCACTCTTACTCTGTCTTTCTCCACTCCTTACTCCTCTTACTCTCTCTCTGTCTTTCTCCACTCCTTACTCTCTCTTTCTGTCTTTCTCCACTCCTTACTCTCTCTTCTCTGTCTTTCTCCACTCCTTACTCTCTCTTTCTGTCTTTCTCCACTCCTTACTCTCTCTTTCTGTCTTTCTCCACTCCTTACTCTCTCTTTCTGTCTTTCCCCACTCCTTACTCTCTCTTTCTGTCTTTCTCCACTCCTTACTCTCTCTCTCTGTCTTTCTCCACTCCTTACTCTCTCTTTCTCCACTCCTTGCTCTCTCTTTCTCCACTCCTTACTCTCTCTTTCTCCACTCCTTACTCTCTCTTTCTGTCTTTCTCCACTCCTTACTATCTCTTTCTGTCTTTCCCCACTCCTTACTCTCTCTTTCTGTCTTTCTCCACTCCTTACTCTCTCTCTGTCTTTCTCCACTCCTTACTCTCGCTTTCTCCACTCTTTACTCTCTCTTTCTGTCTGTAATCCGTAAAGTTAGCATTATCAAGGCCGGTTAGCTCAGTTGGTTAGAGCGTTGTGCTAATAACGCGAAGGTCGTGGGTTCGATACCCGTACTGTCCAGGGGAATTTGTTTTTACTTTACTGTGTATGTCTACAGTGTCACATAACTCTATTGATTGGGGTCTACAATGTACATTTTAAATTACTAGTATAACTCTCTCTCTCTGTCTTTCTCCACTCCTTACTCTTTTTTTCTCTCTCTGTCTTTCTCCACTACTTACTCTGTCTTTCTCCACTCCTTACTCTCTCTCTCTGTCTTTCTCCACTCCTTACTCTCTCTTTATGTCTTTCTCCACTCCTTACTCTCTCTTTCTGTCTTTCTCCACTCCTTACTCTCTCTTTCTGTCTTTCTCCACTCCTTACTCTCTCTTTCTGTCTTTCTCCACTCCTTACTCTCTCTTTCTCCACTCCTTACTCTCTCTTTCTCCACTCCTTACTCTCTCTTTCTCCACTCCTTACTCTCTCTTTCTGTCTTTCTCCACTCCTTACTCTCTCTTTCTGTCTTTCTCCACTCCTTACTCCCTCTTTCTGTCTTTCTCCACTCCTTACTCTCTCTCTCTGTCTTTCTCCACTCCTTACTCTCTCTTTCTGTCTTTCTCCACTCCTTACTCTCTCTTTCTGTCCTTCTCCACTCATTAATCTCTCTCCCTGTCTTTCTCCACTCCTTACTCTCTCTTTCTGTCTTTCTCCACTCCTTACTCTCTCTTTCTGTCTTTCTCCACTCCTTACTCTCTCTTTCTGTCTTTCTCCACTCCTTACTCTCTCTTTCTGTCTTTCTCCACTCCTTACTCTCTCTTTCCTCACTCCTTACTCTCTCTTTCTCCACTCCTTACTGTCTTTCTCCACTCCTTACTCTCTCTTTCTGTCTTTCTCCACTCCTTACTCTCTCTTTATGTCTTTCTCCACTCCTTACTCTCTCTTTCTGTCTTTCTCCACTCCTTACTCTCTCTCTCTGTCTTTCTCCACTCCTTACTCTCTCTTTCTGTCTTTCTCCACTCCTTACTCTCTCTTTCTGTCTTTCTCCACTCCTTACTCTCTCTCTCTGTCTTTCTCCACTCCTTACTCTCTCTTTCCTCACTCTTACTCTGTCTTTCTCCACTCATTACTCTTCTTTCTCCACTCCTTACTCTCTCTTTCTGTCTATCTCCACTCCTTACTCTCTCTGTATGTCTTTCTCCACTCCTTACTCTCTCTTTATGTCTTTCTCCACTCCTTACTCTCTCTCTCTGTCTTTCTCCACTCCTTACTCTCTCTTTCTGTCTTTCTCCACTCCTTACTCTCTCTTTCTCCACTCCTTACTCTCTCTTTCTCCACTCCTTACTCTCTCTTTCTCCACTCCTTACTCTCTCTTTCTGTCTTTCTCCACTCCTTACTCTCTCTTTCTGTCTTTCTCCACTCCTTACTCTCTCTTTCTGTCTTTCTCCACTCCTTACTCTCTCTTTCTGTCTTTCTCCACTCCTTACTCTCTCTTTCTGTCTTTCTCCACTCCTTACTCTCTCTTTCTGTCTTTCTCCACTCCTTACTCTCTCTTTCTCCACTCCTTACTCTCTCTTTCTGTCTTTCTCCACTCCTTACTCTCTCTTTCTGTCTTTCTCCACTCCTTACTCTCTCTCTCTGTCTTTCTCCACTCCTTACTCTCTCTTTCTGTCTTTCTCCACTCCTTACTCTCTCTTTCTGTCTTTCTCCACTCCTTACTCTCTCTTTCTGTCTTTCTCCACTCCTTACTCTCTCTTCTCTGTCTTTCTCCACTCCTTACTCTCTCTCTGTCTTTCTCCACTCCTTACTCTCTCTTTCTGTCTTTCTCCACTCCTTACTCTCTCTTTCTGTCTTTCTCCACTCCTTACTCTGTTTTTCTCTCTCTGTCTTTCTCCACTCCTTACTTCTTCTGTCTTTCTCCACTCCTTACTCTCTCTCTCTGTCTTTCTCCACTCCTTACTCTCTCTTTCTGTCTTTCTCCACTCCTTACTCTCTCTCTCTGTCTTTCTCCACTCCTTACTCTCTCTTTATGTCTTTCTCCACTCCTTACTCTCTCTTTCTGTCTTTCTCCACTCCTTACTCTCTCTTTCTGTCTTTCTCCACTCCTTACTCTCTCTTTCTGTCTTTCTCCACTCCTTACTCTCTCTTTCTGTCTTTCTCCACTCCTTACTCTCTTTCTGTCTTTCTCCACTCCTTACTCTCTCTTTCTCCACTCTTACTCTCTCTTTCTCCACTCTTACTCTCTCTTTCTGTCTTTCTCCACTCCTTACTCTCTCTTTCTGTCTTTCTCCACTCCTTACTCTCTCTTTCTGTCTTTCTCCACTCCTTACTCTCTCTTTCTGTCTTTCTCCACTCCTTACTCTCTTTCTGTCTTTCTCACTCTTTACTCTCTCTTTCTGTCTGTAATCCGTAAAGTTAGCATTATCAAGGCCGGTTAGCTCAGTTGGTTAGAGCGTTGTGCTAATAACGCGAAGGTCGTGGGTTCGATACTCCGTACTGGCCAGGATAATTTGTTTTTACTTTACTGTGTATGTCTACAGTGTCACATAACTCTATTGATTGGGGTCTACAATGTACATTTTAAATTAGTAGTATAACTCTCTCTCTCTGTCTTTCTCCACTTTACTCTTTTTTCTCTCTCTGTCTTTCTCCACTACTTACTCTGTCTTTCTCCACTCCTTACTCTCTCTCTCTCTGTCTTTCTCCACTCCTTACTCTCTCTTTATGTCTTTCTCCACTCCTTACTCTCTCTTTCTGTCTTTCTCCACTCCTTACTCTCTCTTTCTGTCTTTCTCCACTCCTTACTCTCTCTTTCTGTCTTTCTCCACTCCTTACTCTCTCTTTCTCTGTCTTTCTCTCCTTACTCTCTCTCTGTCTTTCTCCACTCCTTACTCTCTCTTTCTCTCCTTCTGTCTCTTTCTCCACTCCTTACTCTCTCTTTCTGTCTTTCTCCACTCCTTACTCTCTCTTTCTGTCTTTCTCCACTCCTTACTCTCTCTTTCTGTCTTTCTCCACTCCTTACTCTCTCTCTTTCTGTCTTTCTCCACTCCTTACTCTCTCTTTCTGTCTTTCTCCACTCCTTACTCTCTCTTTCTGTCTTTCTCCACTCATTACTCTCTCTTTCTGTCTTTCTCCACTCCTTACTCTCTCTTTCTGTCTTTCTCCACTCCTTACTCTCTTTCTGTCTTTCTCCACTCCTTACTCTCTCTTTCTGTCTTTCTCCACTCCTTACTCTCTCTTTCTGTCTTTCTCCACTCCTTACTCTCTGTCTTTCTCCACTCTCTTACTTTCTGTCTTTCTCCACTCCTTCTCTCTGTCTTTCTCCACTCCTTACTCTCTCTTTCTGTCTTTCTCCACTCCTTACTCTCTCTTTCTGTCTTTCTCCACTCCTTACTCTCTCTTTCTGTCTTTCTCCACTCCTTACTCTCTCTCTCTGTCTTTCTCCACTCCTTACTCTCTCTTTCTGTCTTTCTCCACTCCTTACTCTCTCTTTCTGTCTTTCTCCACTCCTTACTCTCTCTCTGTCTTTCTCCACTCCTTACTCTCTCTTTCTGTCTTTCTCTCTCTTTCTCCACTCATTACTCTCGCTTTCTCCACTCCTTACTCTCTCTTTCTGTCTATCTCCACTCCTTACTCTCTCTGTATGTCTTTCTCCACTCCTTACTCTCTCTTTATGTCTTTCTCCACTCCTTACTCTCTCTCTCTGTCTTTCTCCACTCCTTACTCTCTCTTTCTGTCTTTCTCCACTCCTTACTCTCTCTTTCTCCACTCCTTACTCTCTCTTTCTCCACTCCTTACTCTCTCTTTCTCCACTCCTTACTCTCTCTTTCTGTCTTTCTCCACTCCTTACTCTCTCTTTCTGTCTTTCTCCACTCCTTACTCTCTCTTTCTGTCTTTCTCCACTCCTTACTCTCTCTTTCTGTCTTTCTCCACTCCTTACTCTCTCTCTCTCTGTCTTTCTCCACTCCTTACTCTCTCTTTCCTCACTCCTTACTCTCTCTTTCTCCACTCCTTACTCTCGCTTTCTCCACTCCTTACTCTCTCTTTCTGTCTATCTCCACTCCTTACTCTCTCTTTATGTCTTTCTCCACTCCTTACTCTCTCTCTCTGTCTTTCTCCACTCCTTACTCTCTCTTTCTGTCTTTCTCCACTCCTTACTCTCTCTTTCTGTCTTTCTCCACTCCTTAGTCTCTCTCTCTGTCTTTCTCCACTCCTTACTCTCTCTCTCTGTCTTTCCCCACTCCTTACTCTCTCTCTCTGTCTTTCTCCACTCCTTACTCTGTTTCTCTCTCTCTGTCTTTCTCCACTCCTTACTCTGTTTCTCTCTCTCTGTCTTTCTCCACTCCTTACTCTCTCTCTCTGTCTTTCTCCACTCCTTACTCTCTCTCTCTGTCTTTCTCCACTACTTACTCTGTCTTTCTCCACTCCTTACTCTCTCTCTCTGTCTTTCCCCACTCCTTACTCTCTCTCTCTGTCTTTCTCCACTCCTTACTCTGTTTTTCTCTCTCTGTCTTTCTCCACTACTTACTCTGTCTTTCTCCACTCCTTACTCTCTCTCTCTGTCTTTCTCCACTCCTTACTCTCTCTTTATGTCTTTCTCCACTCCTTACTCTCTCTCTCTGTCTTTCTCCACTCCTTACTCTCTCTTTATGTCTTTCTCCACTCCTTACTCTCTCTTTCTGTCTTTCTACACTCCTTACTCTCTCTTTCTGTCTTTCTCCACTCCTTACTCTCTCTTTCTGTCTTTCTCCACTCCTTACTCTCTCTCTCTCTGTCTTTCTCCACTCCTTACTCTCTCTTTCCTCACTCCTTACTCTCTCTTTCTCCACTCCTTACTCTCGCTTTCTTCACTCCTTACTCTCTCTTTCTGTCTATCTCCACTCCTTACTCTCTCTTTATGTCTTTCTCCACTCCTTACTCTCTCTCTCTGTCTTTCTCCACTCCTTACTCTCTCTTTCTGTCTTTCTCCACTCCTTACTCTCTCTTTCTGTCTTTCTCCACTCCTTACTCTCTCTCTCTGTCTTTCTCCACTCCTTACTCTCTCTCTCTGTCTTTCTCCACTCCTTACTCTCTCTCTCTGTCTTTCTCCACTACTTACTCTGTCTTTCTCCACTCCTTACTCTCTCTCTCTGTCTTTCCCCACTCCTTACTCTCTCTCTCTGTCTTTCTCCACTCCTTACTCTGTTTTTCTCTCTCTGTCTTTCTCCACTACTTACTCTGTCTTTCTCCACTCCTTACTCTCTCTTTCTGTCTTTCTCCACTCCTTACTCTCTCTTTCTGTCTTTCTCCACTCCTTACTCTCTCTTTCTCCACTCCTTGCTCTCTCTTTCTCCACTCCTTACTCTCTCTTTCTCCACTCCTTACTCTCTCTTTCTGTCTTTCTCCACTCCTTACTATCTCTTTCTGTCTTTCTCCACTCCTTACTCTCTCTTTCTGTCTTTCTCCACTCCTTACTCTCTCTTTCTGTCTTTCTCCACTCCTTACTCTCTCTTTCTGTCTTTCTCCACTCCTTACTCTCTCTTTCTGTCTTTCCCCACTCCTTACTCTCTCTTTCTGTCTTTCTCCACTCCTTACTCTCTCTTTCTCCACTCCTTACTCTCTCTTTCTGTCTTTCTCCACTCCTTACTATCTCTTTCTGTCTTTCTCCACTCCTTACTCTCTCTTTCTGTCTTTCTCCACTCCTTACTCTCTCTCTGTCTTTCTCCACTCCTTACTCTCTCTTTCTGTCTTTCTCCACTCCTTACTCTCTCTTTCTGTCTTTCTCCACTCCTTACTCTCTCTTTCTGTCTTTCTCCACTCCTTACTCTCTCTTTCTGTCTTTCCCCACTCCTTACTCTCTCTTTCTGTCTTTCTCCACTCCTTACTCTCTCTCTCTGTCTTTCTCCACTCCTTACTCTCTCTTTCCTCACTCCTTACTCTCGCTTTCTCCACTCTTTACTCTCTCTTTCTGTCTATCTCCACTCCTTACTCTCTCTTTATGTCTTTCCCCACTCCTTACTCTCTCTCTCTGTCTTTCTCCACTCCTTACTCCCTCTTTCTGTCTTTCTCCACTCCTTACTCTCTCTTTCTGTCTGTAATCCGTAAAGTGAGCATTATCAAGGCCGGTTAGCTCAGTTGGTTAGAGCGTCGTGCTAATAACGCGAAGGTCGTGGGTTCGATACCCGTACTGGCCAGGGGAATTTGTTTTTACTTTACTGTGTATGTCTACAGTGTCACATAACTCTATTGATTGGGGTCTACAATGTACATTTTAAATTACTAGTATAACTCTCTCTCTCTGTCTTTCTCCACTCCTTACTCTTTTTCTCTCTCTCTGTCTTTCTCCACTACTTACTCTGTCTTTCTCCACTCCTTACTCTCTCTTTATGTCTTTCTCCACTCCTTACTCTCTCTTTCTGTCTTTCTCCACTCCTTACTCTCTCTTTCTGTCTTTCTCCACTCCTTACTCTCTCTTTCTGTCTTTCTCCACTCCTTACTCTCTCTCTCTGTCTTTCTCCACTCCTTACTCTCTCTTTATGTCTTTCTCCACTCCTTACTCTCTCTTTCTGTCTTTCTCCACTCCTTACTCTCTCTTTCTGTCTTTCTCCACTCCTTACTCTCTCTTTCTGTCTTTCTCCACTCCTTACTCTCTCTTTCTCCACT
>NW_025746807.1:0-86446 GCF_021184085.1 Oncorhynchus gorbuscha
ATACATGTATAAATCTCATGCAATTGCAATATACAAGTACATTTAAATAGCGTTTCATGTGTTTTTTTAAATACCAACTGAAAATACTAATTACTATAAGATATTCATAAAAAACATGCATAAACTATCCCATGCAGAATTTTTTCCCTGCTTTGAAATGTTTAAGAATTCCATATATTGAACAGAAAACAAAGGGGAAAACCTCAGAAGTGAACTGAATACTTCTTCTACAGCAACAATACTGATATTAAAGAGGAAAAATAACAATTTCAAACCTTGACTGATGGAGTTCTTCTTGGTATTGGAAAGTCTGTGTCCATCAAGAACTGAATGTTGGGTCATACACAACATAACAGTGGCAAAACGGATGGAGGACGTGCCTACCCTTATCCAATAAGAATGCTCATCTTTGTTTTTAACCCCATTCAAAACATTTTCCATTTGGTTTGACCTGAATACAAGTCAAGTCTATTAGTCCCAGTTTGTACACCTGTTGAGTCACAAACAGGTGCAGCAGGTCATTGCACCTATGCAAATGATTGTGTTTGACGGGGCCTAATGATACACAGTTTAAGATTGATTGAGGATGTTTTGTAAATCCAGGTTCACACTGCATGCCTTGATGCTCAAATCAGTTTTGTTTTTACTGACTGTCAAAAAAGCAAGTTAGAAGTGACCAAGTTGGATGTGTGTGTTCAGACAGTAGTCATTTGCTGACATGGCTACACTTGTTGTCATAATAATGACTGGTGGAGGTTGATTGGTGCATGTGCTTGTATCTCAGAAGTTATGCAGTAAACTAAGGTGACAACAATGCCATCCATGGACTCTTACCAGTTTCTTTGAATGTTCAAAATCATAGTGTAAGAAGCCTTTTAAATGATCAAAGGACAGGATGATCCAACTAGAAAAACCTTTTGGGTTTTTGCCACAACAGTCACATTTCTTGCATATTCACTCATTTGTTTGTAAACAATTAACAAGCCAGGTAGATACCACGGTTCCACGGCAAAGAAAATCTGAAGTCGCAAGGCCAGGAATCAGAATTGTATCTGATTTCAAACCACCTACAAAAGTCGGTTGAAATGTGTCTTGAAACATCTGATTACATTTTCATTTTGGCGGTTCAGACTGCAGTAAAAAGAACAGATTTGAATCACTTCAAATTGCCAATGTAAACAAGGCCTAAGTGACAGCACCTATAGAGGGCTTGCAGTTGCATCACAATACACCTAGCAACCGTACCAGTTGGAAGACCAGAGTCAGTCTGGTGGAAGCCATCCAATCGTCCACATGGTTGGCTGCGTTTTGCTACCACCGGAAACTTCGGGGGATAACTTATTCAAGTAAGTAAATGATAAACTATGGAGCTATAATTAGCAAGACTGTGTAACCGGTGCTCTACTGCACCGATGTATCTCTGCGTTACGTGTGGTTGATTGAGACTATAGACGTGGACTATGGAGATCAGGTTGTTTGAATTAAGCAAAATTCACTCTCTGCATCTGCATACAAAAGAAAATAAACATTTGTAGATCACCTATGTTCTGCGAATCATCGCCTCTTTCTACAACAGAGGCACAATACAAAAGGACTGGGATCATTTGGGGAGCTAGCCTGCTAATACCTTAGCTAGCTATTAACCACATGTTGAATTCAGAATGTTAGTATCCTCCTAAAAAGTACAGTTACAAGTGCATCTTAACAATATCATCCACTTAGGAGTAACCTCTAAATATACAACATTATTCATGAACAAAACACTGTGTATGACTGTGCTTAAAATAATCAAACTCTTCTGAAGAAGACAGAAAAGGCGTGGCTACCTCTGATAGTGCATCAAAATTATTTGAGCACGGGCACGCAGGGCAAAACATAAGTACACACTGCCCTACCTGGTAAAATTCACACAGTACTTTAACAACTGTTACATTCACCCCTCCTGAATTTCACCAACCTTGTAAAACGGAACAAAATTATCTACCAAGCTCCAGGCATAATTCTGAATACAGCCCAAAGCTACCCATAGGGTTCAGGTCAAGTGAAAGTTGGTCAGGCCTTCAACTGCTCCTAGACGTATAGTGCCTCTTACACTATACCTACCTTCTTAGCATTAAAAAATTGTTGTTCTGTACTAACTTATATCTCTGTACTATGTTAAACTTGCACCTTCTGGTGGATTGACTCAATTAGTCTCTTGACTGGTTTAACTACCCTCCCCGCCCTTGTGCAACCTGCCACTGGGCTATTGGCCATGGTGACTAACAGTGGCTCTGGCCTTAGATCATTGATCAGAGGAGGGGTTGAAGGAATCAGCTCCAGGATCTCAGAGGTGCTTCCCAGGTATTTTTCCTCAAGCAAACAAGGTTCTTCTGGCTCTGACTTTCCATCCGATGTCCAGAGCTCGGAGTAATCGCTTGAATCCTCCGCCAACCAAGATGCACTTTCCACCCCAGAGTCCTCCATGTCTTCCCTGTCCAGTCCATCGCCGGAGTGGGTGGCCTCTCCTGCAGCTACATTGATTGACGGTCCTGCAGCATCACTGTCACTGAAGTGCACTGAATCATCAATTTAAAATGGCAGGAAATTCACCTGCAGCAGTAGATTCCTGTGAACCACTTTCTCTCTGCCGTAACGGTCTTGGATTATGTAAGTGTGGGTTTGTGGATTGACTGAAGTCACTGTGAAAATCTCGGGGTTCCACTTGTCAGCCAATTTGTGGCAGCCCCTTTCACCCTGGTTGGCGATGAGGACACGATCCCCAATGGACAAACTGATGCCTTTAACCCGCTTGTCATAATCCCGACCTTGTCGTCTCTGTTGCTTGTCAGTGTGCCTTTGGGCAACACTCATAGCTTCCTTCAGGACAGTGATCAGAGTCTTGACATACTTGTTGCAATCCACAACACTGGAGTCGTCCAAAACATTGCGGAACATCACATCCACTGGTAGCCGAGGGATCCTACCAAACATGAGAAAGAATGACTGGATTTGTTCAGGCCAATGTTCTTTGGTTTTTAAGGGCAGACTCTGAGCATTCTACCTAAAGTCCTGTTGAAACTTTCAGTTTCTCCATTCCCCATTGGGTGATATGCCATGCTTCTTGACTTTTGGACACTGGAGAGCTTAAGCAGTTCTGCTATTAGCTCGCTCTCTAAATTTGCGCCCTGATCAGTATGGATATTTGAAGCAAATCCGTAGACACAGAAGACATGATCCCACAGTTTACGAGCTACTTCCTTGGCTGTCTGGTTTCTGCATGGCCATGCATGGGCAAGTTTAGTGAAGTGGTCAGTCACCACCAGAACATCAACTGAGTTCTTCTTACTGTCTTCCACTGTCCAAAAATCCAAACACACCAACTCCATGGGAGAGCAGGTTTTGATGCTCTCTAACGGGGCTCTGGCCACTGGCTCTGGAGTCTTTGCTAGAACGCATCTCTGGCAGCAGCGCACATACTCCTTGATGCCACTCTCCATTGCAGGCCAGAAAAACCTCTGTCTGGCCAGGGCTATAGTTCTAGCTTGGCCTTGATGTCCTGCAAGGTCGTGAATGCAAGTCATCGCTTTGAGTCTCAACACCTCTGGCAATATATACTGGAACAGTCTCCGGTTTGTGTGAATCTCCTTAATGACACGAGTCTTGCAGCTGAAGATCTCGAAGTTCCTCGTGCGAGAGTTCAGGCAAAGTGTCAATACCAGGAGAAAGCAGCTGTTGGGTGTTGGAACCACTGCTAAGGGGTTGCAGTTCAGTGCATCTGCTACTGTATTCTTGCTGCCTGGGATACGCTTCAAATCAAAGTTGAACAGTGCCAGCTTGGCAACCCGTCTTTGCTCGCAAGCGTCCAGCTTGGGTTTTTGTCATGATGTACGTTAACGGGTTTCTATCTGTCCAGACAGTGAATTTCTCACACACACTCCATTTCAGTGCTAGAAATTCAAGTCTGTTTGCCGGATACCTTCTCTGCGACTTACTCAGGGTCTTGCTTGTGAATGCTATGGGCCTTGCTTTATCTTCACCTTCAGGCACTTGACAAAGTACAGCCCTGAGACCATCCATAGAAACGTCAGTGAAGAGATTGAACGGCCCCTGGAAATCAGGGTGAGCTAGCACACACACAATTCAAAAGAGCATCCTTCAGCTTCTGGAATACAACGACACACTCCTCAGTCCAATCCGATAGCGCCAGTTTACAGAAAATCTCACTGTTGCCCTTCTTCCCATCTCTTCCTCTTCTCTTTTGACCCCCAGTGAGTGCAAACAAAGGTCTGACTATGGCGTAACAGTCAGGAATGAAGTACTGGTAATATAATAGCATACCCAAGAAGGATTTCAGCCCCCGAGCAGAGGGAGTGCATCCGTCAATGGCCTCCACCTTCTCAGGATCCACTGACACACCATCCTCTTTAATGATATGTCTGAGGGAATTTCACTGTGCTTCATAGGAAGTGACATTTCTTGGGTGCTAGTTTGAGATTGTTTGCTCTTAGGTGGCTAAACACAACTTCAAGTCGCTGTAGAGCCTGTTCCTCGGTGGGTGCAAAGACCAACAAGTCATCTAGGTAACAAAAGAGATTTGAGAAATTTAGGTCCCCAAATATACTTAACATCATTCTCATGAAAGAGGCCGGGCTGTTACACAGAACTTGTGGCATGCAAATTGATGAAAATTACAGGCCTCTCATCTTTTTAAGTGGGAGAACTTGCACAATTGGTGGCTGACTAAATACTTTTTTGCCCCACTGTACATACAGCATCTCTGCATTCCCAGATTAGGGCCCAATTAATTTCAATTGACCAATTTCCTTATGAGCTGTAACTCAGTAAAATATTGAAAATAGTTGCATATTGTTGGTCAGTATCCATTTAACATGATTCATAAGGTTTAATGGGGCACTTCTTTCATGACAAGGTGAAGGTGCTCTCTATTGAAATGGCACAACAGAATCATTCAGATTGATCAAAGCACAGTATATGACAACCATCTATAACTGAGGGATGTCTCCTTTCAAATATGGAACATGGCAAAGTAGTAGAAGTAGAAATTGATGTTGCTGCAGCATTGCTCCTCTTCACAGTGGGAATACAGTCGACATGGGTGTCTTGATAGAGGTCACCTACTTTAAAAAAACGTTTTTTTAAAGAATTTAACCTATTTAACTGGGGGCTGAGATTAAAATAAAAATATAGGACAAAACACAACAAGAGACAACACTACATAAAGAGAGACCTAAGACAACAATATAGCAAGGAAGCAGCACATGACAACACAGCATGGTAGCAACATGGTACAAACATTATTGGGCACAGACAACAGCACAATGGGCAGGAAAGTAGAAACAACAATACATCACGCAAAGCAGCCACAACTGTCAGTAAGAGTGTCCATGATTGAGTCTTTGAATGAAGAGATTGAGATAAAACTGTCCAGTTTGAGTGTTTGTTGCAGCTCGTTCCAGTCGCTAGCTGCAGCGAACTGAAAAGACAAGCAACCCAGGGATGTGTGTGCTTTGGGGAAAATTACGTGGATATATTGAAGCAACATCTCAAGACATCGGTCAGGAACTTGAAGCTTGGTCACAAATGGGTCTTCCAAATGTACAATGACGCCAAGCATACATCCAAAGTTGTGGCAAAATGTCTTAAGGACAACAAAGTCAAATGACTGTGTGGAAAATGTGTGGGCAGAACTGAAAAAGCGTGTGCGATCAAGGAGGCCTACAACCTGACTCAGTTACACCAGCTCTGTCAGGACTGGGTCAAAATTCAACTTAATGTGGGAAGTTTGTGGAAGAATACTCGAAACATTCGACCCAAATTAAACAATTTAAAGGCAATGCTACCAAATACTAATCGAGTGTATGTAAACTTCTGACCCATTGGGAATGTGATGAAATAAAAGCAGAAATAATTGTTCCACTATTATTCTGACATCTCACATACTTAAAATAAAGTGGTGATCAGGGAATTTTCACTAGGAATAAATGTCAGGAATTGTGAAAAACTGAGTTTAAATGTATTTGGCTAAGGTGTATGTAAACTTTCAACTTCAACTGTATATAGGTCCTGAGGAAGCTTGGTCCCAGTGATGTACTGGTCTGTCTGATCACTATCAGGCAATGCAACCTGTCTGGATGCTCTCGATGGTGCAGCTGTATTACTTCGTGGATCTGGGGACCCATGCCAAATCTTTTCAGTTCCTCGAGAGGCAAAAGGTGTTGTCCTGTCCTCTTCACAACTGTCATGGTGTGTTTGGACCATGTTAGTTTGTTGGTGACATGGACACCAAGGAATTTGAAACTCTCGACCCGCTCCACTTCAGACCCGTCGATGTTAATGGGTGACTGTTCGTCCCTCCTTTTCTTATGGTCCACTATCAGCTCCTTTGTCTTGCTCACATTGAGAGGTTGTTGTCCTGGCACCACACTGCCAGTTCTCCAATCTCCTCCCTATCAGCTGTCTCATCGTTGTCAGTGACCAGAAACAATAAAAAACATGTTTTGTTTTAATTTATTTATGTTGACAGAATTATCTTTTACAGAAATCAACTGTTGCAGTGAAGTAGTGAGTCATTGGAATGTATGGATTTGAAATAGCTACAGTATATAAAAGAGCACGATACCTTAACTAAAGCCAAGTCTAATATATTTCCATGGTAACATGAGGTTAGCCGTTTTAGCACAGTGGCTAGCTGTGCTATGGCTAGGGGAAGCTAATGGTCCATGCATGAGTTGAACATGGAAATCAGTACATTTCCCTTGTGCATGGACACCACACTGCTGAATTAACAGTATTCAAATCAGGATAATGCATAAGTATATAGACAGAATTGCCCTGGTGGGGATGAATAAAGTTGTATTGAATAAGGGTAAAAGGTGACTCTGGTAAACATGTCTTCAAAAGGATGGTTTCAATTTCAAAACAAAGACAAAGCGATTGAATAAAACACTTTATTTTCATTGTACACTGGTTTCTACTTTAATTTCTCCCTATTGAGTCACTTCTCTTCTATATCATGGGAAAATAACTAACAAAAAAACAAAAAAGTTATAAATGAGTGAGTGAGTGAGTGAGTGAGTGAGTGAGTGAGTGAGATTGGACCCATGGGGAAGAAAAACAAAAACAAGGAAGTGGGAAAAGAGTTAAGACAGGAATGAATCAGTCCGTGGTTGGGACACAGACAGTCAATATTGAACTCTTCAGCTCATCATGGAGTCAGTCTTTCTTCACTCTCCACTTCTCCAGGGATTTCTGTAGAAGAATAAAAAGAAAAATCATGAGTGAGTATCTTACTTACTAGATAATGTTGATTCTATGTGGAACATATGGGTTCCATGAGAGACCGTCACTACTGACAAACTTAAACTGATGGTTTCCATGACCGGACACATTCCTTCATCTCCTATCAATGTATTCATTATCAAACACGTAACACCTGGACAAGAAAAGCAATAAAACAGTTTCAATTCAGGAAGCAAACTGGAATTCCAAATGAGTTTTGCCATAGGAATTTACTCAATGTAATTGACCCCTTCCCTGATTGTCAAAATGTTATTTCTGATTGGTTGTTGATTTGTCAGTGTTGTTGCTGATTGGTTGTTTTGGGTTCTCACCTCCAGGTTCTGATGGTGTTTGAGGGTCTTGCAGTGGTTCTTCTCAGCCTCGCCAGTTCCGCTATAGAACTTAGAACACACCTTGCAGAAGAAGCCTGACTTGGGGACCAGAAACTCCATGCCTGATAGTGATCAAACAGACCAGAAACAAAACCTATTTTAACATATACAAACGACATGTGATTATACTATGAGACCGATGTAAAACACACACACACACACACACACACACACACACACACACACACACACACACACACACACACACACACACACACACACACACACACACACACACACACACACACACACACACACACACACACACACACACACTATTCTGACAATCAATAAGCTTGACGTATGTATCAGAGCCACCCTAATCAATTTCAACATCTAGTTCATTGTCAAACGCAGCATCATTCGAGTCTTACCGACAGGGCTGTCAGGGTTGAAGGGAGGGATGCTGTAGTCTTTATAAAAGAGGGGGTCCATCTTCATCTTCCTCCTCGCCGTCTCCTCCTCTCTCTCCTCCTGAGATGTCCTCCTTCGCTTCGACTCCACTGAGATGAAAGAGAAGATGGAGGAAGGAGCAGGGTCATCACTGAGACCTTAACTGTTCTGTTTGAGTTTTCCTAGACCTGACAAGTCACCAAAATGTCCTTACAAGGAACAAAATTAAAATTAGTCTTTAAAGCATGAATCACAAAAATAAAAATCAGATACCTTAAAAACAATCCAACTAACGTGGTTTCAGGCTGTCAACCAACCATATTTTTTTCCTACAACTTCTCAAAGAACCCAGCTTTTCGTACCATCCTGCCATGTTTGCAATGATGAGGAGTGGCATAACACAAGACAGACTGGTAACCAGGTTAACATGAGCTTGCTACCACCATTGATTTGGCTGAGTTCACCTCTAACATGTTTTATCATCTAGCCGTATAGTGGTTACCATAGCTACCATTGATCTACATACTAGGGCTGTAACGGTTCACCAAACCCACGGTTAGGTACGTATTGCGGTGTTGGGGCCACGGTTCAGTTTTGGTAGAGTTGTTAAATGAAATGACAAACGTTACTGTAACATATTTTCTATGCCAGGTGAAATCACGCCTCATTAGCTTATTATTACCAATGTATCCAAATAAATGTCACTAGAAATCAGTTTATGCAAATGCAGCTACTTACTGCAGCTGTTTTTCTGGTTGCACTTTTTTGACGTGTCTAAGTTTTTCCTTGCTAGCTAACTAGCCACCTATGGCTAAGAACATTGCCAGCCAGTATGGCAATGGAACATTTTAGAGAGAACTGGGTTGTGTCCATAGATACAGAACGACTGGATTGCATCTCTGGCAACTGATAGAATGAACGACCAGCCGGCTTGGGTAGAAACCCCAGATTTGTGTTGGGACTATATGTTTTGGAAGAATAAAAATTAGTATGAATAAATTAATCAAAATAACGTTAATTAAAAGTTAAAATTAAATGAATGTTTTATAAAAAGGTTATAATGCCCTCAAGCCGGTGTTTGACACAGACCTAACAACACCCGTGCCAATATATCCTCAACACAGGCTTCTCTGGCATTCACTTAATGAACATATGGAATCTGGAATACCAACATTATAATTCTTATTAAATAAATTAAAATTGCTTCACTCTTCAGGGCACTGTTGTTTAGGGGAGGTAGCCAACAACACAGCTAACACAATCATTTAAAACGTACGCTGGAAAGATTGTAAACCAGCTGCAATTTGTTTCGTTTGATGACAGCTTTGCACACACACTTGGCACTCTCTCGACCATCTTCACCTGGAATGCTTTATCAACAGTCTTGAAGGAGTTCTCACACATGCGGAGCACTTGTTGGCTGCTTTTCTTTCACTCTGCGGTCCATCTCATCCCAAACCATCTCAATCGGGGTCGGGTGATGGTGGAGGCCAGGTCATCTGATTCAAGCAGGACCACACGGTTACTCAATCACTCTCTTTGGTCAAATAGCCCTTAAACAGCCTGGAGGTGGGTTTTGGGTCATTGTCCTGTTGAAAACAAATGACTGTCCCACTAAGCGCAAACCAAATGGGATAAGCGCAAACCCCCCCCCCAAACTAAGCGCAACCCCCCCCCCCTGGGTTGTACCGTGTCGGAGATCTTTGTGGGCTATACTCGGCCTTGTCTCAGGATGGTAAGTTGGTGGTTGAAGATTTCCCTCTAGTGGTGTGGGGGCTGTGCTTTGGCAAAGTGGGTGGGGTTATATCCTTCCTGTTTGGCCCTGTCCGGGGGTGTCCTCGGATGGGGCCACAGTGTCTCCTGACCCCTCCTGTCTCAGCCTCCAGTATTTATGCTGCAGTAGTTTATGTGTCGGGGGGCTAGGGTCAGTTTGTTTATCTGGAGTACTTCTCCTGTCCTATTCGGTGTCCTGTGTAAATCTAAGTGTGCGTTCTCTAATTCTCTCCTTCTCTCTTTCTTTCTCTCTCTCGGAGGACCTGAGCCCTAGGACCCTGCCCCAGGACTACCTGACATGATGACTCCTTGCTGTCCCCAGTCCACCTGGCCATGCTGCTGCTCCAGTTTCAACTGGCCTGGGCCCTAGGACCATGTCCCAGGACTACCTGACATGAGGACTCCTTGCTGTCCCCAGTCCACCTGGCCATGCTCCTGCTCCAGTTTCAACTGTTCTGCCTTACTATTATTCAACCATGCTGGTCATTTATGAACATTTGAACATCTTGGCCACGTTCTGTTATAATCTCCACCCGGCACAGCCAGAAGAGGACTGGCCACCCCACATATGCTCTCTCTAATTCTCTCTTTCTTTCTCTCTCTCGGAGGACCTGAGCCCTAGGACCGTGCCCCAGGACTACCTGACATGATGGCTCCTTGCTGTCCCCAGTCCACCTGACTGTGCTGCTGCTCCAGTTTCAACTGTTCTGCCTTATTATTATTTGACCATGCTGGTCATTTATGAACATTTGAACATCTTGGTCATGTTCTGTTATAATCTCTACCCGGCACAGCCAGAAGAGGACTGGCCACCCCACATAGCCCGGTTCCTCTCTAGGTTTCTTCCTAGGTTTTGGCCTTTCTAGGGAGTTTTTCCTAGCCACCGTGCTTTTACACCTGCATTGTTTGCTGTTTGGGGTTTTAGGCTGGGTTTCTGTACAGCACTTTGAGATATCAGCTGATGTACGAAGGGCTATATAAATAAATTTGATTTGATTTGGATGGCATATCCCTACAGAATGTTGTGGTTGCCATGCAGGTTAAGTGCTACTGAGTGACACAGTGGTCTATAGCACTGCATCTCAGTGCAAGAGGCGTTACAACAGTCCCTGGTATGAATCCAGGCTGTATCACATCTGGCCGTAATTGGGAGTCCCATAGGGCGGTGCACAATTGGCCCAGCGTCGTCCGGAGTAGGCCGTCATCGTAAATAATAATTTGTTCTTAACGGACTTGCATAGTTAAATAAAAAGTGTACCTTGAATTCTAAATAAATCAGTGTCACCAGCAAAGCACCCACACCATCACACCTACTCCTCCATGCTTCAAGGTAGAAACCACACCCAAGCAAGTCTCTCCTTATTGGTGTCCATTAGTAGTAGTTTCTTTGCTTTGAACTTATCCTCTGCAGCAAAGGTAACTTTGGGTCTTCCTTTCCTGTGGCGGTCCTTATGAGAGACAGTTTCATCATAGCGCTTGATGGTTTTTGCGACTGCACTTGAAGAAACATTCAAAGTTCTTGACATTATCTGGATTGGCTGACCTTTATGGTCTTAAAAGTAACGATGGACTGTCGTTTCTCTTTGCTTATTTGAGCTGTTCTAGCCATATTATGGATTTGGTCTTTTACCAAATAGGGCTCTCTTCTTTATACCACCTGTCATGACTGGCCTGTTCGGGTCTCCACCAGTGGGGGAAGAGATCGAGAGGTATGGAGGTGGGGGATTTGAGACACCTCACGCCCATTGTAAATCTTAAAGCAGCAGACAAATGTATTTGTCCTCGCAGTATGGAGGAATGGAATGCATGATGGGCCTATGGAGAACCTACCTATAACATGCAATAAATTGACTTTTAGACAATATGTTTCAGACAAAATGGTAGTCATGACTATAGACAGAATATGAAAATGAATGTTGTTTTTGTTATCATAAGTTAAATGAAGACGTTATAATCGAAAACATTGTAACTTGAAGAGTTTTCACAACAAGTACTTGATGCTGGCATAGTGTGGTGTGTGGAAAAAAAATGTCCAGATCAAAGAGAATGTTTTTTAAAGATGAAATGTGAAGTTAGTTGTCTAAATTGGATCTGAGTAAAATCCAGAACTTGTCTCGTAACTAGTTACGCCCAGAGAACTTGCCCTAAAGGCGGAAAGACCCATTTCTGACCTGAGGGTATAAAACATGTGAGTTAAGAATTAACATTTTAACTAAGTGACCACGAGCTGCAGCCAAGGTCCGATTAGTTGTAACACCAAAACACAACACGAGGTTGAAGACGACAAAGGAACCTTTTAACAATCTATGCTAAGGATGAGGAGCTGTGACTGAGGGTAAATTCAAGCAGGACCACACGGTTATTCTCTCCAAGGAATCGTGTGAATACACTGCTTTTATTCTCATGCTGGAACCCCCTATATGGTTGATTAGCCGTCCTCAGAAGACCCCCTTTCAGAACAAGGGCGAGGAAACAGACCACTAAGAGAAAGGACACAGACATTGTGTGGACAATCAAGAGGGTTACACCCAATAAACAACAGAAGTGTTGCCATCAGAGGAGAAGTCGGAACTCGGGCCACGAGGAGACACCCCTTCAGAGACCTTCGACAAGTAATTACATCATTGTTGTAGAAAAGGCCCATGGAGTTGGTGGAATACTCCTTTACTTAATTGCCATTTACTCAGCTGGGCCAGGGGCGCTTTAATTAGGTCAGGTGGAAATGTCCTACAGATCTCAACTCCATAACAGGAGGAAATTGCCATTGCCTGATCTCGCTGCTTTCTCTTCCCTAAATCCATCTGATCCAGAAGTTCTGTGCGTCCATGAATCCACGTAAGTCCACCGACTCTTACCTTTCATCAGAATGATCTGTGGTGATCGGGAGAGTGGGCCATTCAGTTATTGTTTATAGTTATCACCGCGGAGCGCGGCTTGGAGCGCACGCTTGAAACATATTGTGTAATGTGAATTGTTAATAATGACTGCTATGATTTGATCTTTGATTATGAATTTGATTGTATACATGTTATTTGTTTCCTTTGTGATGCAGCACAGACTACCAGTAAATATACCACTTTATGGTTAAAGGAATTCCTGCCTCAGTCTCATACATTCCTCTGTCACCTGACACGTGACCACCTGTTCACCTTCACTGTCAGTCATCCTACCTGTCCAGCTACCCACACAGATTTCACTAATCTTTCAATGGTCCTTTGAGCCGGATGATGACTGAACCAAAGACAGGTGAAAAGGAAATGGAGGCGGAGAGGGAAGAATTGTCTCCACTGGAAGGAAGAAGAGAGGAGGAGAGAGCAGCTGAGAGAAAGGTCTTGGAACAAAGGAAATATCCAGGAGCTAAGCCTAAAGTAACAAAGGCTTCATCCTCAACCACCAGCAGCACCAGAAGAACCAGGCAAGCACCTGGTTATCTTAAGGACTATGTGGTCGAGGTTCCGACATCAAAGGGCAAGCCCACCAGAGCTCAAAGAGTTGATGGATCAACTATATGTTTCAGCCATCAACCATCCCCTCTGAGCCAAGGACCGGAAACTGCTTTGGAGCAGGAAAGTGGTCTACGTGAGGAACCTATGGAAGAGGTAACTCCCACTACACAGGTCGACCAGCTTCCAGAGGCAGGCTCCGCTCACCCCTTAACTAATGGGAAATCGTCGAAGCACTCTAGACGGAGTGGGAGTTCGACCAGTGGATACCCCTTTGGAAGTGGCCATGGCAGCCGCCATTCACTAGCCCTCAGCAATTCACAGAACGCTGTCCTACAAGAGAGGATGAAACTATTAGCTTTGGAGGAAATTGAGCGTCAGATTGAGGAGGAACGACAGGCTGACGAACGATGTCACCAATTGGATGTGCAGGCCCGTAGAGCTCTACAGGAAAGGGAATTCATTGCCAAGGACCTGGCACAGCAGCGACGGCACCGTCAAGCCAGAAGGGAATTAGAGGAGGCACGGATGGTCTCATCCTTCCTGGAGAGGAACGAACAGGGAGTTGACCTGACCACCCCTCCACATGGACCTGAACTGTCTGCCTTTCTTTCCCAATCTGCCCCTCTGGTACAGCATGGCACACAGTCCTCGGAGGCTCCGGGGTCAACAGCCAACACGGAGCACGGAGACGGGCCGCTCCGCCAACGCCCTCTATGCCAGTGACACAAGTTAGCATTCCTCCATCTGGACAAAGCATCACTCCTTCGCCTTTCCGCCAATTACCAACCAAGGCAAATCGTTCCTTTCATCCGGGGCCAGGCCAGTCCTCAAACAACAGGTCGGAGGGCTCTCGCCCAATTCCGGCTGCCACAAATGGTGGGTCTGGGACAGTAGGTGACCGGCCCAATGAGGCCACAGTGGGCTCATCAGAAGTCCCGGGTTTATCCTTCACGCAACCAGAAGAGGGAGCCAACATTATGAAACTTCTAGTAGCCTCAGCCTATGGAATTCCCAGACCCAAACCGCCATACTTTGAAAACGGAAAGGAGAGTGAATTTGTCCTTTTGGAAATGGCATTGGAGAGTCTACTGGGTATTCACAGTCATCTGTCAGAACGCTACAAATACCAAGTACTAATGGATCATTTGCGGTTTCCAAGTGCATACAGGCTGGCCCAATCATTTATGCACTCCGCAACACCATACACTGCAGCTCTCCAGGCCCTGAAGGCGAGATATGGTGAGCCACGTCAGCTAGTCCAGAATGAACTAAACAACATCCTGAACACGTCTCCAATTAAAATGGGAGACCATGCTGCCTTCCAAGAATTCTCCCTGGCTGTCCAATCCCTGACCTCGATGCTCCAATCCGTTGAAGGAGAAGACGGGAACGAGCTTAAATGTGGCTCCCACGTGGACAGGCTTCTCAGCAAACTTCCAGTGTACCTCAGAGACAGTTTCATTGAACATTGTTTGAATAAGGGCATCCTGAAAGAGGGCTCGAGAAGCACCTATGCTCTCAGAGACCTGGCCACATGGTTGGAGGTGAAGGCAAAGGCGAAGAGCATCGCTCACCAGGCCACAATCTCCGCCATAGCCACAGGGGGAAGGAAGGAGTTTGAACGCCAGCAGGGACAGAAAAGACCAAATACCACTACCATGTACTTAAATAGTGAGGCCAGGGAGGAACCCGGGAAGAAGACCCCTCTCAAGAGCAAGAACATCAAATTCCAGCCTTACTGCCCATATTGCAGTAGTAAGGGGCACTTCCTTGGCTCATGCCCCAGAGTAAAAAAGCTCACTCAAACTCAATTGAAGGCCTGGATCACTTCAGGCGAGCGATGCTACAAGTGTGCCCGTAGCCATAAGGTGGAGACCTGCACATTGAGGAAACCCTGCAACCGCTGTAAAGAAATCCATCTCACCGTGTTGCATGATCTATTTCCCCAAGCAAAGAAGGAGCAGAGTATGCTCATGGTAGGAGCTGCAAAGGAGCTGTATCTCGACCAGCAGAACCGATCTCCAAGGGTCATGTTGAAGGTGGTCAAGGTCACTCTGCAAAGTGAAGGGAGAAGCATTGATACAGTCGCCATTCTAGATGATGGGCCAGAAAGAACAATCATTCTCACAGCGGCCACCCGTCAGCTTAACCTGGAAGGGACGCCCGAGACCCTTAATCTCAGAACGGTGCGACATGATGTTATCCAAATGAAAGGCTCTGCTGTAACCTTTAGCATTTCACCTTTAGGAAACAGGGACGTGGCCTATAACATCACCAATGCCTTCACGGCAGATGGCTTGAATCTCGCAGAGCACTCCTGCCCGGTAAGTGTTCTACAGAAACAATATCCTCATCTACGAGGATTGCCTCTTCCTAACCTGGCCAGAGTAGCACCACTTATCCTAATTGGGTCAGATCACCCACATCTCGTCACCCCGACTGAGCCTATACGAGCTGGACCAGAAGGAGGACCCATTGCTGTCCATACATCCTTGGGTTGGGCTGTGCAAGGTCCATCCCATCTACTTCTCTCCACCCAAGCTGTACAGTCACAGCAAGTCCTCTTCACCAGAAGCAATCCAGATGCAGCCACTGACCTCCTTCGGAATGTTGAGATGCTAAGGAAGATGGACACCTTCTCCAACCGGAAGCTACAGGAGGTCACTCGCTCGAAAAATGACTCCTATGCATTAGACCTCCTGGAGAAGAGCACCACCACCACTGAAATGGATGGCGTTCGCAGGTATGCAACCCCACTGCTACGGGTGCCCAACCATCCTCCTCTGGCAACCACGACACGGGCTGTACTCCCACTACTGCGTGGAACAGAGCGACGCCTGGTGAAGAATCCTGAGCTTGCAGAAGTTCATAACCGAGAGATTCATAACCTTATGGAGGCAGGCTACACCCATGTCTCCTTTGTCATGGCCAGGTCCAGGGTCGCACCCAAGAAGCAGTTGTCAATGCCTAGGCTGGAACTCAGTGCTGCCCTTTCCGGAGCCCAGTTGGCCTCTACCTTGCGAGCCGAGCTCACCTTGCCAATCCAAAGGATCATCTACTGGAGTGATTCGACCACTGTATTGACATGGCTCAAGTCGGAGTCCTGCAGGTATAAGGTGTTTGTCGGGACTCGCATTGCGGAAATCCAAGACCTAACAGAAGTCCAGGACTGGAGGTATGTTGATAGCATAAACAATCCTGCTGATGACATTACTAGAGGTAAAACCCTTAAGGAATTGGCTAAACCCCATCGCTGGAGCTTGGGACCACCATTCTTGTCCCAACCAGAGAACGAGTGGCCGACAGCCCCCAGGCGTGCGGCCCCTCCGCGACCGACTGAAGCTCATGAGTTAAGGAAGTCTGCCCAATGCTACAGCATTTCTACGGAACCAACAACTGCTCTCCCTGACCTAACACAATCCCAAACACTGCCGGATCTGATCACCGCCACAAACCAGACCTCAGATGGGGTGGCTTCTATACCTACCTCCCTCGCGGCAGAGACACTACTCCTCCAGCAAGCACAAGCAGTTAGCTTCCCTAAGGAGTTAAAAGCTCTGAAAGCCGGTAGGGAAGTGGCTAAGGACAGCCGTCTTCTCTCTCTTGCCCCAGAATATGATCCACTCCTTGGAGTGATCAGAGTCGGAGGGAGGCTGCGCCAAGCGGAGGTTTTGGACCCAGATGCTATCCACCCAATTATCCTTGACTCCAGACACCCTCTTACCAGGCTCCTCATCAAGAGTTATGATGAGCGGCTACTCCACCCAGGGCCAGAGAGGGTCTATGGGGAGATGAGGCGGAAGTACTGGATAATTGGAGGACGAGGAGCCATTCGTAAGCACCAATACGCCTGCGTAGAATGTCAGAGATGGCGGGCCGGAGCTACGGTGCCCAAAATGGCAGATTTACCCCCTGCTCGCTTGCGCCTCCTTAAACCACCCTTCTGGTCAACAGGAGTAGATTGCTTCGGCTCCTTGATGATCAAGTTAGGTCGTCGTGTGGAAAAGCGCTGGGGCAGTCTATTCAAGTGTATGACAACCAGATGTGTCCACCTGGACCTACTGGAGAGTTTGGATACGGAAGCCTTCCTCATGGCCCTACGGCGGTTTATCTCCCGACGGGGGAAACCCTACGAGATCCTGGCTGACAGAGGTACGAACTTCAAGGCAGGAGAAGCCAGGTTGGAGGAAGCCTTCCAAGCCATGGAACCCAGCCTCCAGGATCAGCTGATGGACCAACAAATCTCATTCAAATTTAACCCTCCAGGCGCTCCTCATTTTGGAGGAACATGGGAGCGAGAGATCAAATCTGTAAAGACGGCCTTACGAGTCGTACTAGGGGACCAAACTGTCACTGAAACGGTCTTGAGGACTGTCCTGATAGAGGTGGAAGGGATTCTGAACTCCAAACCCTTGGGATATCTCTCTGCAGACATCGCTGACCCCGATCCGGTTACACCGAATATGCTCTTGATGGGACGCCGAGATGCGTCACTTCCTCAAGCCATGTATGCTGATACCAACCTCGTCGGCAGACGCCGGTGGCGACACAGCCAAATCTTAGCTGACCATTTTTGGGCCCGATTCATTCGGGATTACCTACTAAGTCTACAGCACAGAGGGAAATGGCGGAGAGAAATGGCCAGCCTGGAAACTGGCCAAGTAGTAATGATGGTGGACCCTCAGCTGCCTCGAGCCTCCTGGCCGGTGGGCCGTATAACTAAGACCATGCCTGGGACCGATGGTCGTGTTAGATCAGTGGAAATCCAGGTGAAGAACCGGACATATATCCGGCCAGTTGCCCGACTGATTCCTCTCCCTGAGATAACAGAGGATGGGGAGCAATGAGCCTTTTTGAGGAATGTGGAAATTAACAAATTTCCGGGGTGGCTGTAGAAAAGGCCCATGGAGTTGGTGGAATACTCCTTTACTTAATTGCCATTTACTCAGCTGGGCCAGGGGCGCTTTAATTAGGTCAGGTGGAAATGTCCTACAGATCTCAACTCCATAACAGGAGGAAATTGCCATTGCCTGATCTCGCTGCTTTCTCTTCCCTAAATCCATCTGATCCAGAAGTTCTGTGCGTCCATGAATCCACGTAAGTCCACCGACTCTTACCTTTCATCAGAATGATCTGTGGTGATCGGGAGAGTGGGCCATTCAGTTATTGTTTATAGTTATCACCGCGGAGCGCGGCTTGGAGCGCACGCTTGAAACATATTGTGTAATGTGAATTGTTAATAATGACTGCTATGATTTGATCTTTGATTATGAATTTGATTGTATACATGTTATTTGTTTCCTTTGTGATGCAGCACAGACTACCAGTAAATATACCACTTTATGGTTAAAGGAATTCCTGCCTCAGTCTCATACATTCCTCTGTCACCTGACACGTGACCACCTGTTCACCTTCACTGTCAGTCATCCTACCTGTCCAGCTACCCACACAGATTTCACTAATCTTTCAATTGTATTCTGACCCATAACAGCGGCAATTCGGGGCAAGGTTAGGGTTAAACTAAGCATAGTTTACAAATGTACCCAAGTGTGCTTTTCTCTCGTGCACTCTTTCGAAATCCTCATTTCGTGCAACACGTGTCATATTGTGTTGGCACGCTAGGGACCTGTTTCATTGAACTAAGTTCTAATCAATAGCCTAGACCGTATATTATTATTATTCATTTACTAACAAGCTAAAATGATAAACTCAATTGGTGTGGTACGGACTTTTTTTTAATAGTGGGAATCGGGTTTGTGCAGATTATGCAAAGTTCAGAATGAGACTGTAGAGGAAATTAATTAGCGACTGTTGTGAAATCGATTTTCTGATAAGTTATTTTGAGAAATAGAAACTCAGCCAAAACTTTCCCATGGTGCCCCCAGGTTAACGAGTTAATACCAGACTCATTAAATCACGTAATTATAAACTGCTGTCGTCACATTAATCAATACAACATTACGACAAATGCATTCTAGGTGATACCTTATGAAGCTGGTTCAGAGAATGCGCAAAGCTGTCAAGGCAAAGGTTGGATACTTTGAAGAATCTCAAATAAACGTTGATTTGTTTAACGCTCTTTTGGTTACTACATGATTATGTATGTGTTATCTAATTGTTTTGATGACTTAACTATTATTCTACAATGTAAAAAAGAATACAAATAAAGAAAAACCCTGGAATGAGTAGGTGTGTAAACTTGACTGGTACTGTGTACACACAGATGTTTTATTGATCTATTCATTTGGGTTCACAGTGCAGACCGATCTGAGGTCCCCATACCAAACGGTTCAGTACTAATGCTTGTACCATTACACCTCTACTACATGCACTTGGTTATCTGACCTCGCCACCACCAATCCTCTACAATGACCACAACCACTAATCTATGTAAACCAGGTTACCATTCATTGACCACTTGACAAAAAGGCGGGTGGCCAACTCGACCACTACTATGCATACAGTAGGCTGGCTACCATATCTCAAAACAACATTCTCCCTGTAGTCTTTTTCCTCCTGTGGCAAACAAGACGATATATACCTCAGCAAACAAGACGATATATACACCTCAGAAAAAAAGGTCAGGTAGGGACTACCTAAACTTGACCAAACCACTCATTTATTTTCCATTTCAGAACATTTCGCTACTGAACACAATCCAGTCTCCTCAGACAAATATGTTGCAGATTGACTTAACAAAGTTTGTTTCTTATCTCCACTGGCCAGTTTCCTACCATATCTTCATACATTTTTATTTTATTTATTTATTTATACAGGTAAGCACAGCAGACCAGATTTTATTTACAATGACGGGCTTTCGCGAGACAAGCATAGCAGTGATATACAGTATGTTTCTTACCGTTCTGAGCAGTCCTCTTCTCCCCGTCCTCCTCCACCCGTCCCACCTCATCCACCGTCAGAAACGTCCCCATGTTGAGGCCCTCCACTTGTCCATCCCGTTCCTCTTCTCCAGCGGCGCCAGGTGAGTCTGTGGTTGTGGACTCCTCAGTGACCTCGTCGCAGGTTGTCTTCGGCACAGTGACCACAGGCTGAAGGAGAGGAATGTTAGATAAGACTTTAGAAACACACAGATTTTTTCCTTCCTCGGTTGAAGTAGTCTTATCACCGACCTGCTCGTTGTTGAATGCTATAGAGTTTCTATAGGCCTTTCTTTTAGGGAAGGGATTACTCAAATAGGAAAGTGACTGGACACACACTGACCTCTTTGATGTCATCCTGACAGTCAGGAAATGTCTCCTCTGTCACGTCCCCAGGTCCCTCTGCAGTCTTCACCGAACCCTCTGTGGTTGATGGGGACAACCCCTCCTCCTTCTGTTCTCGTTTGTCCAGCGCTTCCTCCCGTACCTTGGCTGTCCCAGGCTCACCCTCCAACTCCATCGATGTAGTGTCAGCTGGTGCCTGCTGCTCCGCCTCAGAGGCTGTGGTCACAGGGTCGTTAACTGTAACCTCTGTGGTTGTCTCGGGGAGAAGGGGCACCGCAGCTGCTTCCCCCACCTCGTCCACAGTCACAAAGTCTTCCATGTCGAAGGGGACGTGCTTCTCACCTAACTCCTCCTCTTCCTGAAAGAACACATGACAGGGAACTTTAAAAACCACCGTTTTCTTCATTCCCCAAAATGATTGGAAAGTTGATATTGGCATTCTGTATTCATGATGGGTATATGACACTCTGGTTCACTGGAGATTCTCTCTCCATCCATACATGCACAGAGTACACCAAACATTAGGATCACTTTCCTAATATTGAGTTGCCCCCCCGCTCTACAAGGTGTTGAAAGCGATCCACAGGGAAGCTGGCCTGTTGACTCCAATGCTTCCCACAGTTGTGTCAAGTTGGCTGGATGTTCTTTGAGTAGTGGACCATTCTTGATACACAACGGGAAACTGTTGAGGATGGAAAGAACTGCAACGCTGCTGGGTTTGACACAAACCGGTGTGCCTGGCACCTACTACCACACCCTGTTCAAAGGCACAAATATTTGGTCTTGCCCAATGGCACAAACACACAATCCATGGCTCAATTGTCTCAAGGCTTGAAAATCATTATTAAACCATCTCCTCCCCTTCATCTACACTGATTGAAGTGGATTTAACAAGTGGCCTCAATAAGGGATCATAGACTGTCCAGGTGAAAGCCTATCATGGAAAGCATTGTTAATGTTTTGTCCTCTCTGTATATAGAGTGAATACCAACACACTAGCCTCTCTCCTACCTGCTGTTTCTCCTCTCCGTTTCCTCTCCTGGACTCAGACCTGGCGCCGCTCTTCCCACTGTGCCGGCTCCCCTCATACCTCATAGAGGACCTGGACCCCGGTGATCCTGATGACCGTTCCCTGTGGGACCGCCTCTTCTCTCTCTCCCTCCTTCCTTTCTCCTTCTCCTCCTCTTGGGTCTTCATCCTCCTCTCCCTCTCCCTCCTCGCTGTCTCCCTCTCCTCCCTTTCCTCCTCACGGGTCTTCCTCTTGGTGGCCTGCTCTCTTCCAGGCTCCCTGTCTCCACTGTGGTCTCTTCGGTTTCCGGTGGATGGCTTTTGGCCTGCAGGGGCGCCTGAGCCTGCTCCTTCCTGGCCTGCTCAGCGCCGGCCCTACTGGTGGACCGGATCCTGCATTCCTCCAGCAGCACCTTCAGGATCTCTGGGGTCACTCTGGGTAGAGCGGGGGCAGCCTGAACATCTGGAGTCTCCTTATCTTTTGGTTGTTTACCTGGAGGATTCTCAGCTGCAGCCTGGTTGGTGGCAATCCTGGTAGAGGATCTGTTCCTGCTCTCCTGTCGTAAGGCCTCTATGATGGCTGCCATCACTTTTGGGGCTGGGGTGGCTGTTGTGGAACTGGAAACAGACATGTTCTCCGTCTCTGGTTTAGCAGCTTGAGGAGCGGAGGTAGCATCTGAGGAGACTGGTTCTTCGGACTCCGTTGTTGAAATGTCTACAACTTTCTCTGTGACGACCTCTCCACCCTGACCTCCAGGTTCTCTCTGGTTCACTCCTGCTGGCTGTAAGGGAGATGCATCAGGCTCCTTCTCTGAATCCTTTCCTCCTAATGCTGGAGACTTTGTGGCTTGAACCCCTTCTTCAACATTCATCCCTTCATTCCCTGGCTGAACCTCCTGTCCTTCAACCTTAGTATCAACCCCGGTTCCTGACTCCACCTTTAATCCTGACTGAGACAGTGAGTCCTCCTGGCCACCAGGGGGCATAGTGGTCTCTGCAGTCTGGGAGTCATTGCCATCAGTTGAAGCTGTTGAGCCGGCAGAGGAGATGTCGACTTTAGGTAGATCAGTCTTGGGATCAGGTTTCCAGGAGAAGGCAAGCTTGTTGTTCTGAACAATGCAGGGAAACTTCTGGAAGCGGTTGAAGACACTCTTGGCCATGTCTGCTGTTCCCATCTCAAAGATGATCTGCATGGGGTAAAGAAAACAGGATTGGATGGATGGCGTGGAATTACTATAGGCAGGGTAGATGCAAGACACTTGAACACACAAACAGTTAAACGTTCCTCACTAAGATGTCCCTCCCGTAGACAGACACTTAAGCACACAAAGACCCCCCCGTCCCCCAACACACACCCCTCCCCACCCACAGGTCCCTCACCTTGTCCTTGAGTGCCAGAGTCTGTTGGACTGTGCCGAAGCGCTGGACCAGATTCTGGATCTCAGTTGGGCCGGAGGGCGTGGCCGGGATGTTACTGACAACTAGGAGACGGTTCCAGTCATCATCATCATCACCTCCCACCTCCTGCAGGACGTATTGGAAACATTGAAATGTATTCATCAATTACAAAAACCTTCACTTGTATCAATTATTAGAAGCTCAACTTCATAAATAGTTGTTAGAAATTGTAAAGGGACTCTGCAATAATATATGGTCTTGGGTGTGATTCATTTCATTAGGTTAAATCATGTTTTAACATACAGGTCTTAAATCAGTTGGGATTGTCTGTGTTTTTCTGCCTTTTCCATGAGGTGGCAACAATGCTATTATTAAGAGCCTTTTAGGTTAGCTGAAGCAACAGTAAAATACTCACACTAACAGGATTCCTGGGTCCCATCAATGAATGGAAAAGTGCCACCTGTGGTAATAAAATGGAATGAAAAGTTCTTTATGTCGTCACTGATCAGAGAAGAATAAGTTGAATGTGCATAAACACTCTTTTCATAGTGGACATTTATCATACTTTGCAGCAACCAGCTGGAATTAAGTGAAGAAAACTGCCCAGAACAGAGGATGCTGGAGATGCACGGTTGAGGCCCTAATAGGGATCAGTCAGTCAAGCCACAGCATCTTACCGGTCTGTTGAAGTCCACCAGGAGGTTTGGAAGCAGGCTCATGTTCAGAACAGAGTCGTTGATGCAGACAGGCATGTCGGTGTAAACTTTCACCATCTCCTGGGCTGTCTCCACATCCTGCATGGTGACCAGAGCCTGGCGAGGACCACAAACAGACAGTCAGTCATATTGGGCACACAAGTTATACTGTTTAAAAATCAATGTGAAAATCATATGATATTGCCATTATACTGACTATTTTACCCAAAGCATCTGACAGAACATTTGACACTGCCAATATATTCAGCAGGTCCTACGTTGGAATCAAATTCCCAACCCTGGTCCTCCAGTACACCCAACAGCACACATTTCTGTTGTAGCCCTGGACAAACACACCTGGTTCAACTCATTGAGCGCCTGATGATTAGTTGACAAGTTGAATCAGGTGTGCTTGTACAGGGTGTACTGTTGGGGTACTGGAGAACCAGGGTTGGGAAACACTGCCCTAAGCCACATAATATGAAAGTGAGTGATTTATTGCAGATAGCGTGCCTACCTCACTGGGCTTGGTGATGAGGAGGATCTTGACAGGTGTTCCGAAGGGCTGGGCCAGCTTTGCGATATCAACCTCGGAGCAGCCGCTTTCAGGAAGTCCAGTAATCTTGACCATGCCCCTCTAAAAAGGTCAAACCACAGGAGACAAAGACCGTCGTAATAAAGACGTGGAGTATTTAGTGAGGTAACAAAAGAAAACGGTCAGAACGTTGTATACAGAGATATCATGAATAGAGCTGACAGTCACACAATTTCCTATTCTACCTGTCCTGACGGAGCCAAATCAAGGCTAATCTACATGATAGATTTCTATCTAAACGTTCCATAATGTAGCATCCCCTGCCTGGGCCTATGAGATATCAGTTCAGTTCTGCACCTTGTTTTCCCTCTGTAGTCTTTTGAGTCTCTCGAGCTGTCCCGCTCTACAGCCCCTCTTCCTCTTCCTCTGTGGCTTCACCTGCTCCCTGTGTATCTGTTGGGAAACCCATTTAATCTTACAGCTCAGACACCGCTGACTGGCTGGCTGACTGGCTGGTTGACTGGCTGGCTGGCTGGCTGACTGGCTGGCTCAGTTTCTTATTGTTTTAAGTGTTAAAGATTAACTGAAACACTATATGCTGGAACACTAAACTTCCCAACACCCAGGATCTGTATACTAGGTGGTGTCAGAGGAAGCCCCCCCCCCCCCCCCCAAAACAATCTCCCAAGTAATACTGTTCTCTCTGCTACCGCACAGCAAGCGGTACTGAAGCACCAAGTCAAGGAATAAAAGGCCCCTAACAGCTTCTACCCCCAAGCCACAAGACTGTTGAACAATTAATCAAATGGCCACCCAGACTATTTACATTGAACCCCCCTCTCATTTTTACACTGCTGCCACTCGATGTTTATTATCTGTTACGCAATTTTCTTCCGCTATTTTTTTACTTTTGTTTTTGTAGTAAATCTTTTCTTAACTCCATTGCTGGATAAGAGCTTTCACAGTAAAGTCTACACCTGCTGCATTCGGCACGTGACAGCAGTCACTTACTTGTATTTCTGTAGATGTGATATACAAGATTTAAATACTTCATTCAATTGTAATAGACATACTGGCAAATAAGAGACAGATAAACAAAAATAAAGCACCTCATTTGAATTCTTCTGACCAACGCTGGCTTCTGTGGGGGGGAAAAGTATAATGTTACATTTCACAACTCTTATTGATCAGGTCTATCAAACATCATTAGTTGATTAATATACAAGACATTAAGGCTGGCACCCTATTTGCTATTTAGTGCAATACTTTTGAGCAGAACACAATGCACTATATAGGGAATAGGGTGCCATTTGGGATGCATTCCAAAAGAACATTAAGTGTATGTTTTTTTTTACCTGGGACTTTGACGGTCAAGTTGGCCTCGTTGGGGGCCGCAGGTGTCTTTGGAGCACCGATCACTTCTCTATGGAGAGTAGTGAAATGTGTGAACATCTGCCTCCGTAATAACACACAAGTGGCAAAGTTCAGGGGTCAAAGATAACCCTAGTATACACAGGTAATGCATAATACTTACCCCTTTATAATGACAGGTATGGAGGAAGTAAGCTCCCCCTCGCCATTCTGTAAAACAAAGAAAAAAACAGATTCAATTTGATCAATCATCACCTTTCTTTATATTTATTTTTCTCCTCTTTCTGTCATGAGCCAATTCTATGATATTCAATCCAGTGGATGAATACCCAGCTGGGAGCGGAGGTGGCTTTGGTACGGAAAGCAGGAAGGGACAAACCTGGTCGGAGACAGAGATGGGGTGTTCCCGTATGGTGAGAGTGAGGCACTCAGCCAGTGCTTTAGCATCCTGCTCTTTCTGCATGCAAACAGTGGCCTGCAGGAACAGAGACGCCAAGAGGGGTAGATGTTAGACAGATGGATACAAAACTAGTGATGGGGGGGTACAGTTACATATCTGAATATCATTTTTGCACCAGTGGGTGTACCTGCACCATTACTCTGGCTTCATAGCTTGTTTATTTTTTCTCAATAGGAAGCCATTTTTTTTGCAATTTTAAATCCATGACAAATCAAAACTTGGTTTTATCATGGTTCTCTCTTGTTCCTTTGCAGCAGACATACCGTGAGCATTATGTTTGGAACATTGAATTGCAACAAAATAACAATATTGAATGCAATACATATCGTGAGGTCCCTGACTCAAGAGCATTAGTGAGGTCAGAAACTGATGTTGGGCGATTAGGCCTGGCTCAACAGGGGGCGTTCTAATTCATACCAAAGGTGTTCGATAGGGTTACGGTCAGGTCTCTGTAGGCCAGTCAAGTTCATCCACACAGATCTTGACAAACCATTTCTGTAAGGACCTCGCTTTATGCATGGGGGCACTGTAATGCTGAAACAGTAAAGGTCCTTCCCCAAACTGTTGCCACAAAATTGGAAACACAGAATATTCTAGAATGTCATTGTATGCTATAGCGTTAAGATGTCCCTTCACTAGAACGGCCCTAGCCCGAACCATGAAAAACAGCCCCAGAACATACCTCTGCAACCAAATTTTACAGTTGGCACTATGCATTGGGGCAGGTAGCGTTCTCCTGGCATCCGCCAAACCAAGACTCATCCGTCAGACTGCCAGATGGTAGAAAGTGATTAATCACTGCAGAAAACGCATTTCCAATGCTCCAGAGTCCAATGGCGGCAAGCTATACACCACCTCAGCCGACGATTGGCTTTGCGCATGATGATCTTACGCTTGTATGCGGCTGTCGGCCATGGAAACCCATTTCATGGAGCTCCAGACGAAGAGTACTTGTACTGACGTTGCTTCTAGAGGCAGTTTGAAAATCAGTAGTGTGTTGCAACTGAGGACAGACGATTTTTACACGCTACGTGCTTCAGCACTTGGCGGTGCCGTTCTGTGAGCTTGTGTGGACTACCATGTCGCGGCTGAGCCGTTGTTGCTCCTATACGTTTCCACTTCACAATAACAGCACTTACAGTTGACCGGGGCAGCTCTAGCAGGGTAGAAATTTCACCAATTAGATTGTTGGAAAGGTGGCATCCTACAACGGGGCCATGTTGGTCGTCACTGAGCTCTTCAGTAAGGCCATTCTACTGACAAAGTTTGTCTATGGAGATTGCATGGCTGTGTGCTTGATTTTATACACCTCTCAGCAACGGGTGGCAGCAATAGCCGAATCTACTCATTTGATGTCGTGTTTACATACTTTTGTATATATAGTGTATCAGTGTTTCCGCTGCAGTCATATATATGTAGTGCTGTGCCACGGCAAAATCATTCCCGCCACAACAGAACAATATGGACGATTTCACGAAGACGTTACTAATATATCTGCCTGGCACACTTTGAAGATGTTACAACAGTCCACATGTACTTTTTGGAAGCTAACCAGTTAATATAATAAATGCAGAGGGGCAACAACATGCTTCAGCCTATTTATTCAGCCCTAAAAAATCAGTTTCAGTTTTTCCCCCAAAATTCCATTTCATCTGTTTATTTTTCACAGGTTTCCATTTTCTCTCTGAAAAATCACACTTATAAACAGGAAAACAAACAAATTGGATGTTAACTCCACAACAATGCTTAAACTGAGGGATTTTGATGGGGATTTTTAAAAATTATACAGGGCCGGGGAAAATCGACTCCAGGGGATAAACAAGATGTCTTCATACTTAGAAAAAAGACACCACTTAGCATTAAAGGGTATGATGTCTAACTTGACATTCCCACACAGTAATTTATACTCACTTTACTGTATTGCGGCTGCCCTTGGTTCTCATCCCCTCCTCGTTCCTGATGATGAGGACGTTGGTGACCTTGCCGAAGGACTGCACCAGTGACACCACTTCCTGGTACTTGGCATCTACAGGGAGGCCAGACAGATAGAGCAAGTAGGAACCTGGAGGATTCTTCTTCTGCTGCGTTGGATTCGGCTTCTTCTGTGGCGCTGGAGGACTGGAGCTAAAATCAAGGAAGGAAGGTTTACAACCACTGCTTGGGTTGGATGGGAGTGTGAAGAAGCTGCTTATAAGTTAGTTCTAATTCAATTTGCGAATTTTCTCTAATGATATTACTACTGAAAGTAATGATTACTGATAATGAGGTTAATCTTAAGAGCCCTAATGACACTGTGCAGAGCAAACAAAAGATTGAACCAAAAGCTCTGCGAAGGGCACACCTCTGAGTCCTGTCCTAAGGCGGTCTCCTTCCCGGCCGCTGGCTTGGCGCCTGGCTTAGAGGAAGCAGAGGAAGATGGGCGATGTGGCTTCTCAGACATGGACGCCGGAAACTTGCTGGTGGACGACAAATAGGACTCACGTTTCCCGGACTCGTGTTTCCCAGAAACCCCTGCTCTGTTGCCGTGGCCAGTCGCACACTTGGCGGGGTCATTTCTGGAACGCTTCAGGCCTTCTCGAGAGGAGCTCCCAGTAGATATCCCTGGATGTAGGGGCGACACATGTCTGGACTATAATGACGTAAATATATCACAGTAGATATCCCTGGATGTAGGGGCGACAGATGTCTGGGCTATAATGACGTAAATATATCACAGTAGATATCCGTGGATGTAGGGGCGACAGATGTCTGTGCTATAATGAGGTAAATATATCACAGTAGATATCCCTGGATGTAGGGGCGACAGATGTCTGGGCTATAATGAGGCAAATATATCACAGTAGATATCCCTGGATGTAGGGGCGACAGATGTCTGGGCTATAATGACGCAAAGATATTACAGTAGACATCCCTGGATGTAGGGGCGACAGATGTCTGGGTTAGAATGACGTAAATATATTACAGTAGATATCCCTGGATGTAGGGGCGACAGATGTCTGGGCTATAATGACGTAAATATATCACAGTAGATATCCCTGGATGTAGGGGCGACAGATGTCTGGGCTATAATGAGGCAAATATATCACAGTAGATATCCCTGGATGTAGGGGCGACAGATGTCTGGGCTATAATGACGTAAATATATTACAGTAGATATCCCTGGATGTAGGGGCGACAGATGTCTGGGCTATAATGACATCGATATATTACAGTAGATATCCCTGGATGTAGGGGCGACAGATGTCTGGGCTATAATGAGGTAAATATATTACAGTAGATATCCCTGGATGTAGGGGCGACAGATGTCTGGGCTATAATGACATCGATATATTACAGTAGATATCCCTGGATGTAGGGGCGACAGATGTCTGGGCTATAATGACGTAAATATATTACAGTAGATATCCCTGGATGTAGGGGCGACAGATGTCTGGGCTATAATGACGTAAATATATTACAGTAGATATCCCTGGATGTAGGGGCGACAGATGTCTGGGCTATAATGACGTAAATATATTACAGTAGATATCCCTGGATGTAGGGGCGACAGATGTCTGGGCTATAATGACATCGATATATTACAGTAGATATCCCTGGATGTAGGGGAGACAGATGTCTGGGCTATAATGAGGTAAATATATTACAGTAGATATCCCTGGATGTAGGGGTGACAGATGTCTGGGCTATAATGAGGTAAATATATCACAGTAGATATCCCTGGATGTAGGGGCGACAGATGTCTGGGCTATAATGACATTGATATATTACAGTAGACATCCCTGGATGTAGGGGCGACAGATGTCTGGGCTATAATGACGTAAATATATTACAGTAGATATCCCTGGATGTAGGGGCGACAGATGTCTGGGCTATAATGACGTAAATATATTACAGTAGATATCCCTGGATGTAGGGGCGACAGATGTCTGGGCTATAATGAGGTAGATATATCACAGTAGATATCCCTGGATGTAGGGGCGACAGATGTCTGGGCTATAATGACGTAAATATATTATAGTAGATATCCCTGGATGTAGTGGTGACAGATGTCTGGGTTATAATGACATCGATATATTAAAACAAAAAGGAAGGTATTTGGACATAAATCATGGACATCGAACAAAACAAACATTTATTGTGGAACTGGGACTCCTGGGAGTGCATTCTGATGAAGATCCAAGGTAAGTGAATATTTATAATGTTATTTCTGACTTCTGTTGACCCAACAACATGGCGGGTACCTGTATGGCTTGTTTTTGTGTCTGAGCGCCGTACTCAGATTATTGCATGGTGTGCTTTTTC
This sequence comes from Oncorhynchus gorbuscha, assembly GCF_021184085.1. NCBI lineage: Eukaryota > Metazoa > Chordata > Actinopteri > Salmoniformes > Salmonidae > Oncorhynchus > Oncorhynchus gorbuscha. The sequence goes on from NW_025746807.1 coordinate 30,278, forward strand.
AGTAAAGTTTTTTTTATTTAAATCTGACACAAGAATAATAAGGACTTGTAAGTAAGCATTTTACGGTAAGGTTTCCGCATGTGACAAATAAAGTTTGATTTGATATATTACAGTAGATAGGGGTAACAAATTACGTCTGGGTTATGACGATGTAGCACAGGGCAGATACATTACAGTGCCAACAGACTAGCACTCCAGGAATACGCTTCATCTGGGTCTGGGAAACTGTGTCAACCACTAGCCCAGATTAGCATCTAGACAAAGTGGCTTACCTGAGGATTCACTGGTTCTCTTCTCCGGCCTGTGAGCACTGGAGGCAGAACCACGATGGGACTGGGAGGGGCTGTGCCGACCAGAGGTGTGGGGGGCGTGTCCATGGGATGTGGGCGGAGAGATCCTTCGGCTTCGGTCCGGAGGGGGGGTGGGAGAGGGGGACCAGGACAAGGAACGGGAGACTGAGCGGGAGGGAGAGCGTTCTAGGGACTGCCAGGTGGCAGAAGCATCCTGACCTTGAGACGGGTCCCTCCTGGTTTGGGGCAAAGAGTGGAGAGAGGAGTCAGAAGAACAATATGACATTAAAAAATAAAAATAAAACGGTGCAATTGGATAATCAGGGTGAAAAATAGGTAGTCCTACATTTTAGGAACATCTCTCACCTTGGGACATTTGGATTCCAGTCTGGATACCTTTGGGGGGGGGGGGAAAGAAGAGACATGAGTATATCATCCATGGGTTATTGTTGCGTATTGATGGGTTAGGTTAGTTAACTCTAAGTCTAAGCCGTTGCGGGAGGGTTACAAAGCTAACATATGGAATTGTTTTAAGATGACCAAACCATGGATCATTTAGCTATTTGATTTCAAATTTCTAGTAAACATTTAAGATTCTCAAAAAGCTAAAAAATAAATAAATAAAAAATACAGAAAATTACATTGTAGGATTTATTTATTTATTTGCAAATTATGGCGGAAAATAAGTATTTGGTCAATAAAAAGTTTCTCAATACTTTGTTATATACTTTCATTGGCAATGACAGAGGTCAAACGTTTTCTGTAAGTCTTCACAAGGTTTACACACACTGTTGCTGCTATTTTGGCCCATTCCTCCATGCAGATCTCCTCTAGAGCAGTGATGTTTTGGGGCTGTTGCTGGGCAACACAGACTTTCAACTCCCTCCAAAGATTTGCTATGAGATTGAGATCTGGAGACTGGCTAGGCCACTCCAGGACCTTGAAATGCTTCTTACGAAGCCACTCCTTTGTTGCCCGGCGGTGTGTTTGGGATCATTGTCATGCTGAAAGACCCAGCCACGTTTCATCTTCAATGCCCTTGCTGATGGAAGGAGGTTTTCAATCAAAATCTCATAGTACATGGCCCCATTCATTCTTTCCTTTACACGGATCAGTCGTCCTGGTCCCTTTGCAGAAAAACAGCATGTTTCCACCCCCATGCTTCACAGTAGGTATGGTGTTTTTTGGATGCAACTCAGCATTCTTTGTCCTCCAAACACAACAAGTTGAGTTTTTACCAAAAAGTTATATTTTGGTTTCATCTGACCATATGACATTCTCCCAATCTTCTTCTGGATCATCCAAATGCTCTCTAGCAAACTTCAGACAGGCCTGGACATGTACTGGCTTAAGCAGGGGGACACGTCTGGCACTGCAGGATGTGAGTCCCTGGCGGGGTAGTGTGTTACTGATGGTAGGCTTTGTTTCTTTGGTCCCAGCTCTCTACAGGTCATTCACTAGGTCCCTCCGTGTGGTTCTGGGATTTTTGCTCACCGTTCTTGAGATCATTTTGACCCCACATGGTGAGATCTTGCATGGAGCCCCAGATCGAGGGAGATTATCAGTGGTCTTGTATGTCTTCCATTTCCTAATAATTGCTCCCACAGTTGATTTCTTCAAACCAAGCTGCTTACCTATTGCAGATACAGTCTTCCCAGCCTGGGGCAGGTCTACAATTTTGTTTCTGGTGTCCCTTGACAGCTCTTTGGTCTTGGCCATAGTGGAGTTTGGAGTGTGACTGAGGTTGTGGACAGGTGTCTTTTATACTGATAACAAGTTCAAACAGGTGCCATTAATACAGGTAACGAGTGGAGGACAGAGGAGCCTCTTAAAGAAGAAGTTACAGGTCTGTGAGAGCCAGGCATCTTGCTTGTTTGTAGGTGACAAAATATTTATTTTCCACCATAATTTGCAAATAAATTCATTAAAAATCCTACAATGTGATTTTCTGGATTTTTTATTTTATTTTGTTGAAGTGTACCTATGATGAAAATTACAGGCCTCTCATCCTTTTTAAGTGGGAGAACTTGCACAATTTGTGGCTAATAAGTGTTCATTCAGTACGGTTGTCATTATTACAAATAAAATTGGCCTATTAATCGGTACCGGCTTTTTTTTGGTCCTCCAATAATCAGTATCGGCGTTGAAAAATCATTATCGGTCGACCTCTAGTTGGCACATCAGCATTAACGACGTCAGACGAGTCACGACACTTCTCAAACCGCTCGGGACCCTACAGACATCTTCGGGAGAAGACTGATTTTCGGGATGTCTCATGGTCTGATAAACACTGCTGTGGCTCGGCCAACTATCATGGACGCGGAAGGCCGACATAGATGGACGCAGAAGGCCGACATAGGAGGATGTGATTGAATTTATTTAGTGTTTTACCTAGACTGATGGGTGCTTCTATAGACATAAGGATTTGAACTGCCAGCATAGTTTTAGCAACAAGAAAAAATGTAAACACCCACTTGTTGCGCAGATCTCTGCAGCTAGCTGTGTGGTTGACTGTGTTCACGTGATCGATCCAGTCCTGGCAGGAAAAAAAACAAAATAAAAGAAATAATGGTTAGATATCTACCAGAGTCCAGCAGAGAGATGTGATTGGTAGGATCACATGTACACCATCATAGTGCCTATGCGTGTGTATGCATTAAGGAGAATGGTGGAAATGTATATTTAGGGGTATTGTTGATATGTGTCGGTCTTCCATATCTTGAATGCATTCCTCAACAAGCTATCAAAAATATATGTATTGAAACTACTTGTTTAAGTTTGAGGCATCAAATCAAATGGCAAAGTACTAAAGAAGGTATCAAGATTTGAAGTTATCAAAAGAGACATTTTGGCAACAACCTGTAAAAAAAACACATAAATTGCAAAATTTTGTTTCTGGTATTAAAACAGCATTGATAATGTTTTTGTACACTGCAGAAGAGTGAATACTGGGTAAAGGTAGTCCTCTTCACCACAAATACGATTCAGCTTTTGCAGTTATATCCATGTCTTCTGTAATCTTCATCTTCTTCGTCATTAGCAGAGTACGGGTCAGGCTACTTTTTCAGGAGCAAATGTTTCTCTTTTTTTGTCCTTGATTGTTTAGTTGTTTTAATTGTTGAACAACTCAACAGTAACACCAACCATATATGGATTTACAAAGGAACGGTTTGAAAGGAGAAGACACCGTGTACGGTTAGATGCACACAATAATGCCATTTTGTGGATAGTCAGATCAATAAAGTAGTTTAATAAAAACGTTTCCATGCTTTGCCAGAAGAACGATTTCCTTAATAGTGCTGTTTACATGGACACATCTGGAATCAGGCTACCCGATGGCACTGACAAATGCAGAAAATTGCCAATCAAAATATACATTCTCCCACAGCGACCATGTTATTTTTGGGAAGCATATTTGATTCTGATTTCGGACATATAAAGTTTGTATGTGAAAACTATTTTTAAAGATACATACATTGTTGTTCCGAATTCACTTCACTCTCGCTAAAGACAGAGGCTCGCTCAGCTGGTGCTGGCACAACAACAGATCACTGCTGGAATGCCAATTAAGGTATTTATATGTCCAAATAAAATGATTGTACAGAAAACCTGGTGCTTCAATCGCCGTAAGCTCACCAAACGTACAAACTGTTTATGTGAATCAGAACTGTTAAACCATTGCTTAAAATATGTTTCTTTAAGTAAGTAGAATCAAATATGTGATGTATTTCACTGTGTTTTATGCCTGGTGTGTATTTAAAAGTAGTTATGGTGTTTAAAGGAAAAATCCAACCCACAACTCTTTTTTTTCTCCTTTCTTCATTAGTCCATTGTTGATAGTCCCAAAAGGTTTTGCATCACCACGACAATGTGGCAAGTGACACTTTGCTTCTTGAAAGTCCAATATCTTGAAAACTTGACTGCTGACATTCAAAACGCTGTGGTACTGTATCAACAGTGGACTAATGGAAACAAATTCCAAAATATAGTTTGAGTGGAATTTTCCTTTAACTGCATTGGGCCTTTATAAAAGCTTAAAGGGATACTTTGTGATTTTGGCAATGAAGCCCTTTATCTACTTCTCCAGAACCAGGGGAACTCATTGATACCATTTCTCTGTATCCAGAATGATGGAAGTTAGAAGTAGCTTTGCAAGCCAAAGCCTACTAGCATCAGCACAACAACTGGAAGTCTATGGTATCTATTAGCATGCTAGCAGTTGCAAAAGACTTCCAGTTATTGCACTAACGCTAATTAGCAACGTCCGAGCTGGACGCAGAGACAACAAATGGTATCCACGAGTTCATCAGACTCCAAAATCCTGAAGTATCCGTTTAACAAAAACTCTGCTTGGCGAACAACGTGTGCGGTACAGGTACGGTACTCACCTTAGCCCGTTCACATTGCATGTCGCACAGGGAGCAGGTGTGGGGGTACACCTTCGGAGGGTCCGCCGAGAAATCACCTATCATGGTGGGTGTTGGGAGCCTCTTGGTTGTGCTAGAGCTGCGTTTGGCACCGGAGGGTCTGGTTGATTTTGACGACTCACTCCTGGCTTCGAACTGTGGCCTTGATCTGGACCCTTCGCGCTCCAACCGAGATCTTGATGGCGGCTCTCTGACGGGCGTTCTTTTGTGCTTGTGAGTGTCGGGGATTGGAGCACGCCTCCTGTAGTCTTTGTCTTTCTTTGAGTCGGAAGAGTCGTCGTGCCGCCTTGGGGATTCAGCTTTACGTTTCAAAGATGAACCGGTGGACTTTGACTCTGGTTTAGTCGCTCTCTCCTTGGACGGTAGCTCGCGTTTGTAAGAGTCCCTACCCTCTTCCGCCGCCCTACTCGCATGGCCGTAGTCGATAACTTTACCCGCCGTTTGCGTCACACTCAGAAAAGTTGGGATGTTGGTCGGACATGAATGTGCAGGATGCCGCTGTGGTGGAGAAAGACGCAGCGGTGGTGGCAGGTTAGGAATAGCAGGGAGAGTTTGAGAGAACGCAGGAGGGCCTGTGTTTCTGTTTGTCTTGTGTATCTGTATGTCACGTAGGATGAAGGGCAGAGTGTCTGGAGTTAGTTGGTCATCAGGGTAGTGGCTGAGAACCTCCAGGTCATCGTTTGACAAACCGAAGCCGGCCAGGATACTGCCTGCGCTCTCAGGTACGTACAGACCCTGCATGTTTCCACCCTGTGGACGAGCCGGTTGAGAAACAGGAGCATTCCAGCTTTGCATGCCCCCTCCTGAATGCCCGCTGTTGGGGTTAGCATGAGAGTGGGAGGACTGCTGGAGGTGCTGCTGCTGATTGAGACCAAAGAGTTTACTGGGGTCTGGTAGTTGGACCAGTCCACATCTTGCATGTGATTCTGCTGGTCATCGCAGGAGAGCGAAACAAGGTTGTTGCTGTTAGAATAGGCAGTCTCTGAACTCCCACCCCGACCGTCCCCGTGCATGCGGGGATCTACACAGTGCTGCCGGGGATCTGGGTATTCTGGTTGAGTAGTCGGTGGTCCTCGTCCCTCCCACCCTGAACACGGACAGAGATCGCTGACTCCAGCTCCTCGGGTAGCCGTGTTTGCGGCGGGAACTGACCCGCCTGGTAGCTGTTCATCTGGGCCATGTTGTTGCCGCCCATAGAGTGGCCCGGTTGTTGTTGATGGTATGGCATGTTCCTGGGCCTGTTGAAGGGTGCCCCTGTTGCTGAGGCTGGTACATGACGGGGCGAGCGGCTGAGCGATGTTGTTGGCAGCTGCTTGCTGGAGAAGGTTGAGCAGGGCCAGTTGCTGGTTGCCGTGGTTACTGGCAGCGGCGATGATGCTCAGTTGGTGCAGGGCTAGCTGGGCTTCGATCTGGGCCAGGCGGATACCCGCGGACGGTCCGAAGAGGAACGGGGTTCCCCGGCCTATGGTACCGAAGGCACTGGCTGCCCTATCTGCCCAAGCTGATAGAGGGTAGAGCTGGGATGGACTTTCTGTGAGCAACGCGAAGCTGAGAGGTGGAAAGCAGAAACAGGATTACAGATGCTGGGCCTCCTCAATTTTGATTTGCTTGAATTATTTCTTCTTATTGGTATTCTTACAGGAAGGGATCCCTATGTAGTGAGAAATGTCTATGATTTCACCATTTTTGTTTCCTTTTAAATTGAGGGGAGGGAAAATTCCATCATCTTCTCTTAAACATCTTGCAGTCATGCTCTTTTACAGGGTGGAAAAGCAAAGAAATGTTAACTATTCAACACCATTAGACTTACCATCAATTTGATACAAAGGCCAATAAAAGAATAACATGTGTAAGTACAAAAATAAGTACAACAACGAAACGTACCCAATGGCACTCGTTTTGGACCTACCCACCACATTAACCATTTTCTGGGAGAAAAACTGAGCTAGTGGGCATGTTAAGATGTCCTAGAACAATGGACCCCATTGCTATTTGCATCAGGTGTCACAGAAAACAGACCATTACTTACTTACATAACTCAATCTGATTTGGATAAAAGACCAGCAACCTACTATAAAAATCAGTGGTATTGTGAGATATTTAAAAGGCTGCCGCTGGAGAAAACAAATTCCATACTTCCATACAGAACAAAGGTGGGGGAAATATGGGACCCCTTCATGCTATCTTCCCCTAATCTTGCAGATACCCTGAGAAATGTCATGGGTAATAAGAAAGAATGTTTGTTTTTGTTAATGTAAAAAAATATATATTATGTAATGTATAGGTAACTATCAAAATAAAGTAAACGCCAACATAAAGTGTCTTAATAGGGCCTTGAACCACGAGCCGTCAGAACAGCTTCAATGCGCCTTGGCATATTCTACAAGTGTCTGGAACTCTACTGGAGGGATGCAACACCATTCTTCCACAAGAAATTCCATCATTTGGTGATTTGTTGATGGTGGTGTAGAATTGGGTTAACATCTGGTGACAGATGGCCATAGCATATGGTTTACATCGTTTTCATTCAACAAACCATTTAGTGACCACTCGTGCCATGTAGATGGGGACATAGTCATCTTGGAAGGGAACACTCCCATCAGGATAGAAATTCTTCACCATAGGTTGACGGTGATCACTCACTCAGATTGGCTGTGTATTTCTTGCCATTTACCTTGCCCCCCCCCCCCTCTTAAGGGACTGAGTGGACCTAAACCAAATGTTCACTTCAGTGAACTGTTGGAATCATGGAAATGTATTATTCAAATTCCATAGTTAGAAAATAATAGCGGACACTTTGAATACAGTGCTGGTTGACATGAAAATGAACAAAAATGCCATAGAGACAGGGTAGCAACCAAAGTGTTGATAAGTGTTTCTTAGGGGACCCTATAATCTTTGGCTACATGTAATGTTCTCTTAGCTACTGCATGTAGCAAACATACTCAGGCTTCACGTATCCCTCTGATTTAGAAGATAATGTTGCACAAACATTCTGATTTAGGTCTACACCATCACTGGTATTATCAGACTGTATAGCTAGTTCAATTTTCTCTGACTCAGTACATTTATTAGCTAACGGGGCTAAGTATGTGTGGAAAGCAGCACAGAAAGAGAGTGGAAAGAGATGACTCAAGTAGTGGAGTAAACTATAAAAATGGACATTACACATGGCATATCAGATTTAACAAACCAAACATTCAAATACCGGTATAGAAGGTAAAGTAAAAACCCAAACAGGTCCGTACACCAAATACCGGTATATTTGAGCAATATGGGAAGAGGTGGTGTGGTATATGGCCAATATACCACAGCTAACGACTGTCCTTAAATCACGACATAATGCGGAGTGACTGGATACAGGCCTTAGCCATGGTATATTGGCCATATACTACAAACCCAAGACGTGCCTTATTGCTATTATAAACTGGTTACCAAAATAATTAGAGCAGTAAAAATAAATGTTTTGCCATACTCGTTGCATAGTGTGATATACCACAGCTGTCAACCAATCAACATTCAGAGCTCGAACCACTCAGTTTATAATGTAAAATACGGTATACCAACCAGCCCTGTCACTTTTGTTTTCTGTTGCTTATGTTATGTTTTATATCATCTTGATTCTTGCTTGTATTCAAATATATGTATACTTTGCTATGATGTTTACCTGAAACAACAATATTAAGGGAAAAATGATTATACATAAATTCAATAGAAGCCCAAACAGCAGTATTTTATAACATTGTTTTCAGATGACAGACCAATTCAATTATAATGGCGTCCGCATGCTTCTCAGCCGAAACAGATCAGAAGGGTTTGTGCGTGTATGACATTGTGTCGTTTAGTTAGTTTTGAACTTCAGTAAAGTTTTCTTCGGTTGTTCGGGCACAGCCATTTTTCTTTCGAGGCAAGCCGAAGTCAGTAGTAGCCAAAGTCTACGCCCCTTTCATCTGTGCCTGGTCAAAAGTAGGGATTTTTCAATAAAGTCTTTGTTTTCATTCAATGAGAGACTGCTCATTTTCACGCACATTTTTTTTCATTAAGAAATAATGCACCACATCTTAGTTAGATGTAAAAATTGGACGACTAAGGTCTTCTGCAAAAACAGCACAATTAATGACCGATTTCTTGAGTTATCTTAGATTCATTCCGACTATTTTGAGGAAGTGTATACTGGCTCCAGAGTTTCAAAGTGCTATTGCTGCCTTTTGCAATTTTTTAAAGAGAAGGTATTTTAAGGGAGTATGTGAGAGCACTCGTTCGGTTCACATAGGCGCCAGTCGAACGGAAGCATGCTGACGCCTTAACCCTATAAAGCTGTGTAGTAATTTAACCTTCTGGTTTTATTTATTTATTATTTCTCTTGATATGGAAGATACTGGGCTAGTATGGCCAGACATATGATCATCCAGTAGAGGCTGGTGGGAGGAGCTATAGGAGGACACTCATTGTAATGGCTGGAATTAAATGGAACATAGTCAAACGTGGTTTCCATATGTTTGTGCTTGATATTGTTGCATTTATTCCATTCCCGCCATTACTATGAGCCCGTCCTCCTATAGCTCAACCCACCATCCTCCATTGCTGTTATCAATAGGCCTTAAAGGTCATTAGCCTCTATCAATGGAGTATGTTCCTAGTTACTGCACTCATTGTAATTTGAACAGAATCCTATATACACTTGTCCTTTCTTATGTATATATTCTGCTCTTTGAGACTGATGCATGATGCCAACCCAGATTAGCTTCTAACTAACCTATCGCTAATATCCACACAAGCTTGCTTGACCAGTGTACTAAATCTGTGCAGGATGATGATGGACTTCTCAATTACAAGATAGACTATCATCAGAGTCTGACATATTACAGTGCTTGTTTACGGAAACCGCCAGAGTCAAGTCTGTGCTAATTAGCTATCTGCATCTCCGAACACCTGAGTATTAACAGAAGACGGACGCCACAAACCTGTTGTCACATAAAGATACTATAAGCTGCAACTGCGTTAACCGGGTCCAACTCCGCCCCTTTCTCAATTTTGAAAAGAGAAACGGGGTGTGGCTTTGGTGGTTAGTTATGCGTCATTCTGGTCATGCGCGCCGAAACCAACGTAGCTTGTTGGTTTGCCAGTAACTACATATGTGTTGACGTCATTTCTAAAGATTTGCTTTTGGAGAACTGGCACTTTGGTCAAATATCGTATTGAATCCAATTTTATTTTTAAGCATTAAATGACCTGGTATGATGGTGCATTGATCAGTTATACCATTTGAATACGTTATTTTTTGCCCAAAGCCGATCTTTAAAACAGTAACTGTATATTTTCCATTTGTGAAATTGTTTTGATGTGATATGAAAGTAGAAAGCTTTATATTTCTAGAACCATACCGCAATTGAAAATCGATTCACATTTAGATTGATTATTTGGCTAACAGAGCCAATTCGCCTCTAAATAGAACATGTAACGGTAAGGCCCTTGCAGTCCATTATTGGGCTACTAGCAACATAGCTGTAGGTGGCCGGTTATTCATTTACATGAGTTACATCGCTAATATAAACAGACGTTTTCTAGCTGTACTGTAAAGTTAGCATATACATGATATACATACTGCACAATATGTCAAATGCCGCTTAATTACAAACGCATTGATTCGCTCTGATGCTATCCAGTTGGAATGAGGACAGTTTGTTACAATGCTAAGTTAGTTAGCTAACTAACCTAAATCAGCAAGCTCCTGTAATGCCCATTTTATTGGCTAGTACCAACCAGCTGTGCACTCGTGCAAATACATTCCTGTCGTTTTATAATATAGGTTTGCGGATAAACTCGTTCCACATTGACTAGCTGCAGTGTCCGAATAAATGCAGCTTTCCAGGCCTAACGTCAGGTTAGCTAGCTAGCTGCATTGTAAAGCCATTTTGTTTTTTTGCTGCGATGCCAGTAGCAGAACGAGGAAGCATGAATGGTATTTTTATCACCGAACGAACGGTGATTAATATCCGTGAAGATGCTATTTTTCAAAATAATCTGTTTAGACATAGCTACCTGTCATACAATACCGGGTGTGGTTCTTTGTTTGTCTTCGTGGGACCTGTTGAAATCGGCTCTTCTCTTCCCTGTGAAGAAGGCTATAACCGCTTGCGCAAAAAGCCCTACAATGAAAACAGGCTGACTAATCGAGAACAGAGCCAATGATTCAATCTTAGGCATTAAATCGAATTTTATTGCGCATTTTCTGCTCAAAAAAAGAAATACGCCACACACACAGTATCTTCTTTTCTATCAAAATGTGTAAATTATAGTTTATTCATCGCTATAATTTATGTAAACTACAAACAACGTTTCTACCACTCTACCAGCATACATCAGAGTTATTCAGTGCTCCTATTTGCAATTGTTTTGTGAAGTTATGACAGATTGCATATTTGGTCAATATTGAGATATTACACATTTGTTATGGGAAACTTTTGTTATTAGATACCTACTGTTATGTTAGTGTCGTGTACTGTACGCTTGAATTTTTTTCAAAACAGTACATACATTCGGGATGAGGCTAAATTAGGATTTGAGACTGCATCAACCTCAACACTCTCTTTCTCTTAACAATGCAAACATGTCTAAATAGATTTTTAAAGTCACTCCTGATGAGACTAAATAAAGTTGTATGGAATTGACTGTGTCCTGTGAATGGCTGTTCCCAACATTCCGGTGTGTCTGTGGCCAAAGCTCCCATAACCCTCTCATTAGCTCGTCACTTGACAAATTATCAGGCTTGTAACGGCAGCTGTCTTCATTCCTCCTGGGTCATATTAAACTGCTGTCATCCAAACACTGATAGACAGTGGGATAGACAGAGGCTGTGTACGTGTGAGAAAGAGAAATAGTGTGTTTGTGAGATATTGGCCTAGGTCCGACAGAATGGGCTTTTTGTGTGTGCGTGCATGTGCTTATGAGAGACAGAAGCTGTACGTTTGAGAGACAGAGGGAATGATGGAGAGAAGGGGGGACGAGAGAGAGAAGGAATGAGAGGCAGCGTGCCGGTGTATTTAAACATGCCACAGACATCTGATCCAAGCGATGTATTCGATACCAGAAACATTTAAAAACAGACACAGTAACACATGATCCATCCATGCCGGCCTGGTAATCGATATGGGGATGAACTATCTGACGACATTATGTACTGTATGCGCTCTCTCTCTCAGTGGGTTTGGTGGTGGTGGGTGTCCGAATGACTTGCCTCTCAATCATATTTCCTGTCATAACTGGTTGCTGTTTGCGTCACTAAAGTGCACCTGTGGGCAATGTCCCCCGTACCCCACGGCGGCTGATGCTAGATTTGGAGACATGTCGTGGGGATGAAAAACACACAACCCCTGCCATTGGAATCCACCTCACCTCTGAACTCTGAGTCAGATTATAGATTTCTTTTCTTCATCATGCAAATTCCCATCACCCAACCTGCCTGACTCCCTTGCTGTGTCCCATCTCTCTCTCTCTCTTACTCCACTCCCCCCTTTCTTTCTCTCTCGTCTCCCCCCTATTCCTCGCCACTGCCCCAGGGCCCCTACCCCCCAGGGCCCCTCTCCACCGCCCCAGGGCCCCTACCCCTCGCCACCGCCCCAGGGCCCCTACCGCCCCTCCCCTCTCCACCGCCCCAGGGCCCCAGGGCCCCTACCCCCCTCTCCACCGCCCCAGGGCCCCTACCCCTCGCCACCGCCCCAGGGCCCCTACCCCTCTCCACCGCCCCAGGGCCCCTACCCCTCGCCACCGCCCCAGGGCCCCTACCCCTCTCCACCGCCCCAGGGCCCCTACCCCTCTCTCCACCGCCCCAGGGCCCCTACCCCTCTCCACCGCCCCAGGGCCCCTACCCCTCTCTCCACCGCCCCCAGGGCCCCTACCCCTCGCCACCGCCCCCAGGGCCCCTACCCCCCAGGGCCCCTCTCCACCGCCCCAGGGCCCCTACCCCTCTCTCCACCGCCCCAGGGCCCCTACCCCTCTCCACCGCCCCAGGGCCCCTACCCCTCTCCACCGCCCCAGGGCCCCTACCCCTCTCCACCGCCCCAGGGCCCCTACCCCTCTCCACCGCCCCAGGGCCCCTACCCCTCCCCTCCCACCGCCCCAGGGCCCCTACCCCTCCACCGCCCCAGGGCCCCTCCACCGCCCCAGGGCCCCTAGGGCCCCTACCCTCTCCACCGCCCCAGGGCCCCTACCCCTCTCCACCGCCCCAGGGCCCCTACCCCCACCGCCCCAGGGCCCCTCTCCACCGCCCCAGGGCCCCTACCCCTCTCCACCGCCCCAGGGCCCCTACCCCTCTCCACCGCCCCAGGGCCCCTACCCCTCTCCACCGCCCCCCCTAGGGCCCCTACCCCTCTCCACCCCTCTCCACCGCCCCAGGGCCCCTACCCCTCTCCACCGCCCCAGGGCCCCTACCCCTCTCCACCGCCCCAGGGCCCCTACCCCTCTCCACCGCCCCAGGGCCCCTACCCCTCTCCACCGCCCCAGGGCCCCTACCCCTCTCCACCGCCCCAGGGCCCCTACCCCTCTCCACCGCCCCAGGGCCCCTACCCCTCTCCACCGCCCCAGGGCCCCTACCCCCCTCCACCGCCCCAGGGCCCCTACCCCTCTCCACCGCCCCCCCTAGGGCCCCTACCCCTCTCCACCGCCCCAGGGCCCCTACCCCTCGCCACCGCCCCAGGGCCCCTACCCCTCTCCACCGCCCCAGGGCCCCTACCCCTCTCCACCGCCCCAGGGCCCCTACCCCTCTCCACCGCCCCAGGGCCCCTACCCCTCTCCACCGCCCCAGGGCCCCTACCCCTCTCCCACCGCCCCAGGGCCCCTACCCCTCCACCGCCCCAGGGCCCCTCCACCGCCCCAGGGCCCCTACCCCTCTCCACCGCCCCAGGGCCCCTACCCCTCTCCACCGCCCCCCAGGGCCCCTACCCCTCCACCGCCCCAGGGCCCCTACCGCCCCAGGGCCCCTACCCCTCTCCACCGCCCCAGGGCCCCTAGGGCCCCTACCCCTCTCCACCGCCCCAGGGCCCCTACCCCTCGCCACCACACCTGTTCGCAGAGTTCTTTGGAGTCACTCATGTTTCATGATCAATGAGGTGAAGATACATTTGGCTGTCGTAAATTTACCCCTTAGCCCCGCGCCTCACCCCTCAGCCTCATGACAATCATTTTTTATTGGACAGAGATGCACATTATTCAAACACCTGTCTGAATGGATAAACAAGTGCTTACAATGTTGACAGGATAGGGTAAGGAATGGACGGGACGGCTAGCAAACATAGGCAGGGAGATACGCGGATCATAGGCAGGCAGCATTAGCTCATGGAGATGTACGTATGCCATCTTGTATGTGTACAAAACAAATACCAACCATATCACAGATGACAAGATGTATGCTGTTGCTAGGCGTGCTGCATGAGCAAGTGAAGACAAGCCAGTGACTACTGTCTGTCCATGTGGATGGTGTGTTCAGTTACTTTCCCATTCTAAGGGAAAGGTAGAAGATGATGATGGTGATGCATGTGACATGTTACTGTCACAGGTAATAATATGGTTATTGTTGGGGGGGGGGGGGCAGAACATGTCTATAAATCCTCCAGGCATTCCATAAACCATGTGATTACGATTTCAAATCAAATAGGGACCTACCATTTTTTATTTCCAGGCAATTTCTGTGGCGTAGTGCATTTATATAATAATCATATCAAATTGTTAATCAAACCTCATGACTGACCACACTGAGAAAATAACATATCTCTATTTCACCAGTCTCAACTTAATAAGATGATCATGTGCTCCTGCTACCAGAATATCCCTAACAAGTATCCTCTCACTGCCCATCTTGTTCCACAGACCCAACACTCTCTTATATCAGCCGCACGCGTCCTCAGATTACAGAGCCCCAACTACTACTGCTGATGCATGGTGTGCGGTTGTCGTTGTTGTCGTAAGCCTACCCTAGGTGCTGGGACAAAGGTGGCGGCTTGTGGGGGGAGTCGGGTTGTGAAGGCACGTGCGTGGTGTTTAAAATCAACCTCGGAACGATGAGAGGAGACACTGAAGTGATTTGGTGCAGACAGGAGGAAAATGATACAGATGCCCCAGGTGGGACAAACAGAGTGGTATGGGGTGTTTCTTACTTCCCCCCCATGGGGTTTGCATCATCATCAGTCAAAGCCAGCGGAAGACAGCCTGGGTGTTAACAGTGCTGCATAATGGATTGGCTTCCAGTCTGGCTTGTGATATCATTAATGTGTAATACAGTACTACAGTGTGGGACTAATTAAGAGCAGGTGGTGGACTGGAGAGGATTTAGGCCGACTGAATTCAGAAGTCAGACTTCCATGCTAGAGAAAATCTCCTCCGGACCCCCAGCCGCTCCATGTATTTGATGTATCCCAAAGCTAACACACATGATTCAACTTGTCAACTATATAATTATCAAGCCCTTTGATAGGTGAATCAGGTGAACGAGTTCAGGGGTACAACTAAATTGTGAAACTACTGGGGTCCCAGAGGAGAGGTTTGAAAACCTCTATGCTAGAGAGGTATCTCAGCAATCCACTTTGAGTTTGAACTGGCCCCTAACCTTGAGTTTGAACTGGCCCCTAACCTTGAGGTTGAACTGGCCCCTAACCTTGAGGTTGAACTGGCCCCTAACCTTGAGGTTGAACTGGCCCATAACCTTGAGGTTGAACTGGCCCCTAAACACAGACCTAGGATCAGATGTCCTCAGCCTAAATCCTCATTAGGATAGAACATATCTGACCCTGGAACCAGCGGTTAAGGTCAACTCCTATCAACTCCTACAACAGAACATACTGTAGTTAAACCAAGGAACAACACAGTCAATAGGGAAATGTAGCTTTGTTTGCACATCATGAATATTCCTCAGTAGATGAACTGAATCTGCCACACTGTTGCCTAGAGGACCGCTAACATATCTATTACACTCAAAGGGATTGGACTGGATGAATCACTCAATGTAACACCCCTGAACTGTTAGGATGAAACACCCCTGAACTGCCCTGTTGGTCTCCCACCCCGACCCCTCTCTGCAGTGTGGCAGTAATGCATGACAGGTGTAGTCTTCATGACTTTGAGCGGAACGCAGTAGTCGGGGTGTAAATTAACAGCGTGGCCAGCCATTCCGTTCCACGCCTTAAACATCCCAGAGTGGCTGAGCCATCAACAGCTCCATGCAAATCACTGGGCAATAGAAATGCAGAATGGAGATTCAATGAGAGAATGTCACACTGTAGCAATTAAAATGTATCATGGGGTTTAAGTAATTAATTTGGCTGCAGAATTCCAGTAGTAAGGAGGAGACCGAAAAAACAAACCACCAACTAAAGCATATTTTCTCTCTCCTCTCTCCCTCTCTCGCTCACTAGCAGTTCATTTAGCTCACACTCTCCCTCTCTCTCTGACACCATCTCTCTCAAGTGTCCATCACGAGTGCTTAGGACATAAATCTTTTTTAGGACTCCTCTTATTTTTAGACCCAAGAGTAGTAGACATAGGCTAGTGGCGATCACTCTAAGGCAACGTCGCAAATGGCAGCCTTTTGCACACAGTGCATTACTTTTGACCAGGGCCCACAGGGATGCCACAGGGTTCTGGACAAAAGTAGTACACTATTTAAGGAATAGGGTGCTATTCAGGATGCAGCCTAAGACTCCTCTCGCTCCCAAGGGTGAAGGAGGTCACTGCTGAGACTGCTACAGTCAGAACCTACCTACTGTTACGCCCAAACAATGTGTCCCTTAAGCTAAAAGTGCCTGAGCTAAAGCTTTATAAATGGATGATATGCGATGCTAATAACTAGGTTACGTAGTGCCTGTTGGGCAGCGGCCAGTTCCAAGTGATTTACAAATACAATGATTTATGATATCGCCTTCCCCCTTTAACCAATCTACTAGAGCATTGGTAGTGAACGGTGGCCATCATGTCCGTCTAGCACATCGCTGATTTGTGCTAGTCACGTACACGGCGTGACATTTCTGTGCAGAGAGGCGCACCACCAAATAAAAATCAACCCAGAGGAACCTGATAATGCCCATTTGCATGACTTCATGTTCCTACAGGCAATGGGATAAAGGTAACTTGTGTTTAATAAGCACCTCCAAATAGGCCAAACCTAAGGGACAACATTATAGACCAGTGGTTCCCAAATCCGGTCCTTGAGTACCCCCAACAGCACCCATTTTGATTCAACTCCTTGAGGGCCTGATGATTAGTTGACAAGTTGAATTAGGTGTGCTTGTCCAGGACAACAAGAAACATATCTACTGTTGAGGGTATTCGAGGACCAGAGTCAAGAACCACTGTTATAGACCATCACATATTTTGACACTTTATTCTCTGCTGTATCTACAATGTGATTTAGTTACACCGTCCTACGTGCCGTCCCATCACATGTAGGCATCGTAAAGGCCATGCAGACTGTGTTTCATTGACAAGCATCTTATGATGTATTCAGATTCAGTTACATCTAATTTCAGTCACACAGATATTTGTGTTTCCTCTGAGCGTGACACATTGAAAGCGATGTCCTAGAGCAGGGATGGCCAACTCCAGTCTTCAGGGGCCTGATTGGTGTCACACTTTTGCCCCAGCCCCAGCTAACACACCTGACTTCAATAATCAACTAATCATGATCTTCAGTTTAGAATGCAATTAGTTTAATCAGCTGTGTTTGCTAGGGATGGGGAAAAAGTGTAACACCACTCCATCCCGCGAGGACTGGAATTGCCCATCCCTGTCCTACAGAGCATTGGTCCAGTGTGTCTTGCTGTGTGAATAATGAGAGGAATAGGGGAGGAGGGGCGTCCTCTCTGCCTCTGTTACTTGGCAGACCCCAGAACCCTTACTCAGACTTAGAGTGCCCCACTCAGATCCCCCTTGGCATAAACTGACCCTTCAAACTGCTTCCAACAGATGAGATCAGTAATCGTGAGGTGTGATATGAATCTCCTCAAGTGACTGAAGGCTGTAATAGTCTCAGTTAGGTAAAACTACGCACAAAGACAATGGATGCAGCACAACAGCACACGTGTAATAACAGTGAAGAGATGTTTGGTGTTATGGCTCAGTCGGTAGAGCATGGCACTTGCAACACCCTGGGTCGTGGATTCAATTTCAGCTGTGGCCACCCATAATTAAGGTTTATCTGGATATTTCACTCTTAATCTGGTGACTTTTGTCCTGGCATAAAAGTCACCAGTCTTGACCTTTTAACAAGGGCAATGCCTTGTGATGTTTTGTGGGGCACGAGTGTTTGTGGGGCATTTATTAATTGATTCCCTGACTCACAAAGCAGTCAAACAATGTGCCTGAAAGACAGTGTTGCGACTGTTATAAACACTTTGATTTACACCTTTAGTTCACAAGCCCAACATTGTGAAAAGCTGCAGGCCGGGTTCTAGCTCTGTGGACAGTTAAAGTACATTTATATGGCCCCCATGACCCACAGTGGCCACCTGTGACTGTCACATTGCATGTGTATAAATGTATTTTATTGTTTTCTCTTGCGTTATTTTAGATCCTCGGCAACCCGTGGCACGATGTGTCAGTGGAATGCCACACAGTTTGATGAGGTATAGGTTATGCACGTCCTTACTGTGGTGTTTTCACGCAGGTATTACAGACTCTTACAAGTCCGTGAACTAGGTTAATGAGAGAATTAAAGGGTCACACACAGAGAGTAGGGAAACAGCCCTAGAACTAGGTTAATGAGAGAATTAAAGGGTCACACACAGAGAGTAGGGAAACAGCCCTAGAACTAGGTTAATGAGAGAATTAAAGGGTCACACACAGAGAGTAGGGAAACAGCCCTAGAACTAGGTTAATGAGAGAATTAAAGGGTCACACACAGAGAGTAGGGAAACAGCCCTAGAACTAGGTTAATGAGAGAATTAAAGGGTCACACACAGAGAGTAGGGAAACAGCCCTATAACTAGGTTAATGAGATAATTAAAGGGTCACACACAGAGAGTAGAGAAACAGCCCTAGAACTAGGTTAATGAGAGAATTAAAGGGTCACACACAGAGAGTAGGGAAACAGCCCTAGAACTAGGTTAATGAGAGAATTAAAGGGTCACACACAGAGAGTAGGGAAACAGCCCTAGAACTAGGTTAATGTGAAGGTTAAAGGGTCACCCACAGACAGTAGGGAAGTGAGACGGTGTAATTAGGGAAAACAGTGGAAACCCAGGGGGTGTTAGCAGGGAAAACATTGGAAACACAGGGGGTGTTAGCATGTAAAACAGTGGAAACACAGGGGGTGTTAGCAGGGAAAACAGTGGAAACCCAGGGGGTGTTAGCATGTAAAACAGTGGAAACCCAGGGGGTGTTAGCAGGGAAAACATTGGAAACCCAGGGGGTGTTAGCAGGGAAAACATTGGAAACCCAGGGGGTGTTAGCATGTAAAACAGTGGAAACCCAGGGGGTGTTAGCATGGAAAACAGTGGAAACCCAGAGGATTTTAGCAGGGAAAACAGTGGAAACCCAGGGGTGTTAGCAAGGAAAACAGTGGAAACCCAGGGGTTGTTAGCAGGGAAAACAGTGGAAACCCAGGGGTTGTTAGCAGGGAAAACAGTGGAAACCCAAGGGGTGTTAGCAGGGAAAACATTGGAAACCCAGGGGGTGTTAGCATGTAAAACAGTGGAAACCCAGGGGGTGTTGGCAGGGAAAACAGTGGAAACCCAGGGGGTGTTAGCAGGGAAAACAGTGGAAACCCATGTCACGCCTTGGTCTTAGTATTTTGTCTTTTCTTAATTTATTTGGTCAGGCCAGGGTGTGACATGGGTTATTTTGTGGTGTGTTTTTGTATTGGGGTTTAGTAGGTATCGGGATTGTGGTTGAGTAGGGTTGTCTAGCATAGTCTATGGCTGCTTGAGGCGGTTCTCAATCAGAGTCAGGTGATTCTCATTGTCTCTGATCGGGAACCATATTTAGGTAGCCTGGGTTTCACTGTGGATTTGTGGGTGATTGTTCCTGTCTTTGTGTTTGCACCAGATAGGGCGTTTTTGGTTTTGCACTTTTCATTATTTTGTAGTTTCCGATTGTTTTGTTTTTCCTTCATTAAAATATATATCATGAATCATCATCACGCTGCATTTTGGTCCGATCCTTGTTCTACCTCTTCGTCAGAGGAGGAGATAGAAGAGAGCCGTTACAACCCAGGGGGTGTTAGCATGGAAAACAGTGGAAACCCAGAGGATTTTAGCAGGGAAAACAGTGGAAGCCCAAGGGGTGTTGGCATGTAAAACTGTGGAATCTCAGGGGGTGTTAGCATGTAAAACTGTGGAATCCCAGGGGGTGTTAGCATGTAAAACTGTGGAATCCCAGGGGGTGTTAGCATGTAAAACAGTGGATTGTAGCGCTCAGCAAGCTCCAACGTGTGTCATGCACCAAGTTGTGTCAAGAGCAAACACGTGTCAAGTGCCAAGCCGTGTCAAGCCAGAACAGTCACTATCACAGCCATGGACAAACCCTATCAACTCTACTTTGTTCTTACAGGCCTCTACACACTTGAATATGTTATTGTACTTATGTAGCAAACAAATCCAAATCCAAAGCAATACGACCAGACAGGGGTTTTAAAAACAGGAATGTGACAGGTGAGACTGCTCTCTGACGAGTGTCTGTGAGTGACTCAGGCAGCTAACGCGGCTGCCAATCACAAAACTCGTGGCTGCCAGTCGTAAAACCTTTACCCCCCATATCCCCCTCAGAGAGTCTACCAGAACAAGACGAAGCATCATACGTTTTCAACTTAGCATACTCAACTCCCACCTCCCACAGGACCAAGAACATTAAACAGCTGATTTACTTAAGCTTAAACCTTCGTTAGTGTTCAACCCTATGATGATAGGATGATACATTGGATGTCATGAGTCTTTGTCTTGTTGAGTTACAGTATTGTGCTCGCGGTCCTGAGAGACTATTATACCAGAATCAATCCCTAATACCTCGCTAATGCTGCTAATGTTTACATGGTATTTAGTGACTACTATACATATGTGTTATTTCATAGTTTTGATGTCTTCATTATTATTCTACAATGTAGAAAATAGTACAAATAAAGCAAAACCCTTTTGACTTGAACACAATAGTAAATGATCCATCCTCAATTAGACTTAACACTATAGAGTGACCACATGTTGTCCTAGTTTTGCGGGACAGTCACATATTTTGTCCCACGTCCCGCAACCAAGCAATCATGTCCAGCATTTGATCAACAAATTCAAACGTCACTCATTTAGATTTTTTTTTAGAGATTTCCTTAAGAATTTCAGTCAGTCACTTGCAGTCACTTTGTGCTTATGTAAAGATTCGGAAAATATTCAGACCCCTTCCCCTTTTGCACATTTTGTTACATTACAGCCTGAAATGCATTAAATGCATTAAATTATTTTCTTTCCTCATCAATCTACACACAATACCCCATAATGAAAAAGCGAAAACAGGTTTTAGACATTATATATATATATACATAAAATTGAAAAACATTATTTACATAAGTATTCAGACCCTTTGCTATTAGACTCGAAATTAGCTCAAGTGCATCCTGAATCCATTGATCATACTTGAGATGTTTCTACAACTTGATTGGAATCCATCTGTGGTAAATGCATTTGATTGGACATGATTTGGAAAGGCTCACACCTGTCTCTATAATGTCTCATGTAAGAGCAGGAACTAAGCCATGAGGTCAAAAGAATTGTCCGTAGACATCCGAGACAAGATTTTGTCGAAGCACCGATCTGGGGAAGGGTACCAAAACATTTCTGCAGCATTGAATGTCCTCAAGAACACAGTGGCCTCCAGTATTCTTAAATGGAAGAAGTTTGGAATCACCAAGACTTCCAAGAGCTGGCCACCCTTCCAAACTGAGCAATAGGGGGATAAAGGCCTTGGTCAGGGAAGTGACCAAGAACCTGATGGTCACTCTGACAGAGCTCCAGAGTTCCTCTGTGGAGATGGGAGAACCTTCCAGAAGGACAGCCATCTCTGCAGCACTCCACCAATCAGGTGTTTATGACAGAGTGGCCAGATGGAAGCCACTCCTCAGTAAAAGGCACATGACAGCCCGCTTGGAGTTTGCCAAAAGGCAGGTAAAGGACTCTCAGACCATGACAAACAAGATTATCTGGTCTGATGAAACCAAGATTTAACTCTTTGGCCTGAATGCAAGCGTCACATCTGGAGGAAACCTGGCACCCTACCTATGGTGAAGCGTAGTGTGGGCAGCATCATGCTGTGGGCATGTTTTTTAATGGCAGGAAATGGGACACTACTCAGGATCAAGGGAAAGATTAACGGAGCAAAGTACAGAGAGATCTGTACTTTGTCAGAACCTGACTGGGGCAAAGGTTCACCTTCCAACAGGACAACGGCCCTAAGCACACAGCCAAGACAACACAGGAGTGGCTTTGAGAGAAGTCTCTGAATGTCCTTGAGTGGCCCAGCCCGGACATGAACCCAATCGAACTGCTCTGGAGAGACTTGAAAATAGCTGTGCAGTGACACTCCCCATCCTTGGGTATTGCTCTACAAGCTTGCCACACCTATATTTCAGGAGTTACTCCCATTCTTCTCGGCAGACCCTCTCAAGCTCTGTCAGGTTGGATGGGGAGCAATTTAATCCATTTTAGAATAACATAGTAACATAATAAAATATAGAAAATTCAAGGGGTCTGAATACTTTCCGAATGCACTGTATATGATCTGGATGTGGTACTGCTGACGTCAAACACTTCTCCAGTCATTGTTGAGATCTGATATTCTGCGCAAGACCAGACGTTGGGCCAATGTCATAGACCTAACATCAACCAATTCTCAAACGATTTGGGGCTAAATTCCAGCTAAACTTGGAGAGGACACTACTTACAAAAAGTGTGCTACCGATGAAGCGCTACAAAAGTAAGCAATTAGCTGTATCAGACTGCAAGATAGGATATAAGGTCATTTCACATTTGTGTTGCTTTCATATTTACTGCTACTTCACTCAATCCCGTTTTACATTCCCTGAGACCAACCAGAATTGTTTCCTTGGCCGCATGTTGCAAGATTTTCATAAAACACATGTGGTTTCTTGTTTCTGCATCACTACATTTTGCACGAGGCAAAAGAGTAGCTTTGCTTCAATTAGCTCATTCGGTGCAGGGCTGTAGTGCTGCCTGAGTACACCAGGGCTGTAGTGCTGCCTGAGTACACCAGGGCTGAAGTGCTGCCTGAGTACACCAGGGCTGTAGTGCTGCCTGAGTACACCGGAGTGTCGCTCAGCCACTTCTCACAATGGTGCTCATTTAGTCAAGTTAGATCAAAGCTGAATCAATGTCTTGGAAGATCACATAATGATCCGTTAGTGTTCTACATAACACAAGCAAATACAATGGCATAGTACAACGTTACTGTCACAACCAACACACCACCATATGTCTTCTGAGACTTTAGGACGGTTAGCTGAATAGTAAAAAAAATAATAATAATATCATACGCGGCCAAAACTGTGAATGTCCTGCAAAATCCTCCTGTTGTCCCACATCTGGATATTTTATTAAATGTGGTCACGGTACTAAAACTGTTTTTCTGCCAGTCTGTTTATTTATTTACCCCCTTGTCCTTCATCACCGACTGACTGGGTTGGCTGTCAGTGGTCTCATTTACTGTTATGTGATGCGCCTCTGACTGTGCACTAAGCGTTTACTGACTTAAGCCGTTGGATGGGGCAACATTAGGAACTTACTGTCTGCCGGACTGACAATAAAAGGGTGATGACAAGTTGGAGCCTATGGGGACTGCTCCTCGGCTCGCAGCTGTCTGCAGTAAATAAAAACATCTAGTTCACGACATACCACCCTACAACTGTTCAAAACAGTCCAATGTTTGTATTACAATTACGACAGCCATAGCCATACTAAATGTTATATATATATATATAAATATATACATACAGTATTTGTCATTTCTAAACAGAAACAAGAAAAGACTTAAATAAAAGAAAAGCAGTACATTAAAAAATTACTTTAAAAGTTGGTAGTAAACCACCCCATCAACACTTTACACCACTTTATGGCAAAAGGTTTGGGCTAAATTTGACCTGATCACTTTGATAGAAGATTCAGCAAGAATTCTACTAAGTTTTACTCTAGTAGTTGAGTAGCTCAGTTGGTAGAGCATGGCGCTTGTAACGCCAGGGTAGTGGGTTCGATCCCCGGGACCACCCATACGTAGAATGTATGCACACATGACTGTAAGTCGCTTTGGATAAAAGCGTCTGCTAAATGGCATATATTATTATTATTATTATAAAGCGTTGCACTACCACAGTCATTGAGTATAGAATTACTAGCTGAGTCACAGTACGCTGACCCGGCGCTGTCAGCCAAGTCACTGTATTAAACACTCTGTGCAAACTTCATTCTTTCAAGGATCAGAAATTAATCAAGTACCAGTTGTGATTGGTAGTAAAGGTAGCAATAAAGGTAGAGTAGTACTGGTAGTGTTTCATTCTAGACCACAAACAAACACGATAGAAGACCATCTAAAAAGCTGTGCTGGTATTCAGCACAAATGCCATCCCACAACAAACACGTGTACACACGCCTAAAGCAAGCGGATGCCTGCATTATTTACAGAGCGCACCAAAACAGCACCCCCCCCCAGATCCCTTTACAATGCACTTCTCCCATTTGACCCTGAGTCCCCTTACCCTTCACCCCCTGTACTATACCCTCTGACCCCTGAACCCTGACATGACTCACTTGTTGCCTGGTTTTGTCAAGGCTGTGCAAGCTAGAGCTCTCTGCTGCTGGCCCATGTTCTGGACCAGGTTTTTCTTATTGTTCTTCTGCATCTCCTGGCCGGACTGGTTGGGACTCACAGACCAATGGGTCCAGATCCCAGTGAAAAGCTACAGTTAATACTTGTCTATAATGACGACAGAATGATCCAGGACAGGTCCAGTTAACACGGGTCTATAATGACTACAGAACGATCCAGGACAGGTCCAGTTAACACGGGTCTATAATGACTACAGGCCGATCCAGGACAGGTCCAGTTAACACGGGTCTATAATGACTACAGGCCGATCCAGGACAGGTCCAGTTAACACGGGTCTATAATGACTACAGGCCGATCCAGGACAGGTCCAGTTAACACGGGTCTATAATGACTACAGGCCGATCCAGGACAGGTCCAGTCAACACGGGTCTATAATGACTACAGGCCGATCCAGGACAGGTCCAGTTAACAAGGGTCTATAATGACTACAGGCCGATCCAGGACAGGTCCAGTTAACACGGGTCTATAATGACGACAGGCCGATCCAGGACAGGTCCAGTTAACACGGGTCTATAATGACGACAGGCCGATCCAGGACAGGTCCAGTTAACACGGGTCTATAATGACTACAGGCCGATCCAGGACAGGTCCAGTTAACACGGGTCTATAATGACTACAGGCCGATCCAGGACAGGTCCAGTTAACACGGGTCTATAATGACGACAGGCCGATCCAGGACAGGTCCAGTTAACACGGGTCTATAATGACTACAGGCCGATCCAGGACAGGTCCAGTTAACACGGGTCTATAATGACTACAGGCCGATCCAGGACAGGTCCAGTTAACACGGGTCTATAATGACTACAGGCCGATCCAGGACAGGTCCAGTTAACACGGGTCTATAATGACTACAGGCCGATCCAGGACAGGTCCAGTTAACACGGGTCTATAATGACTACAGGCCGATCCAGGACAGGTCCAGTTAACACGGGTCTATAATGACTACAGGCCGATCCAGGACAGGTCCAGTTAACACGGGTCTATAATGACTACAGGCCGATCCAGGACAGGTCCAGTTAACACGGGTCTATAATGACTACAGGCTGATCCAGGACAGCTGTAGACCCAGGCAGATCAAAGTAATAGTAATCCGTATAGCTGTCTTCAGAATCTTGAGTCTTCAGAGTCTTCAGACAGAATTAGATTATACGGGAACACATGTTCGTCTTGTTGTAGTTGAATTGTCCAGCCTCTGAGGACATTTAGAACAAAAGAGGTAAAATGAGAACTAACAACGTTAGTTCATATTTGGAGAACAGAGATTTCCGTCTGCAACATTTCCGTTGAGAAAAATCCACGTGCAACCAAAGCAGTTCATGATGAAGTGACCATGGTTCGCTGTTCGTCCCGCTTCCTTGCTTGGTCTCTCTCGCTCTCTTTGTTAATGTCCCTCTCTCACTGGCACTCATTCACTCCCTCCCTCCCTCCCTCCCTCCTGTTCACACTCTCAGCCCCCAGCTGTTTTACGTAGCTCTGTTGACACAACCATACATACGATACAGAGCTCGATGGAAACTAATAAAGACCCAATGCTGACCCCGTGTGTAAGCTTAGTACAGGGAACCTACCCAGACCAATCCAGACCCTCTACTGCATCCTCATTCTATAATCACAGACACATAGCCATCACTTTATGTCCTCGTGTGACAATAAGCTGCTGGACTGGTGGCTACAAAGGGGCAGCCCATGTGGATATGTTGAGGGGATTCCAGGTCAAGCAGAGGGCTAGGGGACCTTAACCATGTGAAAGTGAAGTATCGTCTTCCAGCCAGACAGCTGAGTAAGAGGTACAAGTGCATCAGTCAGGGCCAGGCTGACAGAGCATGGAGGAAGAGGGGGCCTCACACCAGCCAGGGGAGGAATGCCCTGATGCACTTCCTTGGTCTGGGGGTGGGATGGTGGGATGCGGGGCATTGGGAGGAAGGGGCATGTGGAGGAAGAAAGGTGGGGCTACGGGGGGCTTCTTCAGGGTAGTCAGCTGTCACAGTGTTGGGTTGAGAGACAGGGAGGGGGTGAAAGGGAGATGGATGTCCTAGCTAAGGTCTTCCCCTCACTCACTGTGTAGAAGCTATTACCAACACACATTAACACGTTCTATACAGGCTACATAGTACTAACACTTTCTATATAGGCTACATAGTACTAACACTTTTAATACAGGCTACATAGTACTAACACTTTTAATACAGGCTACATAGTACTAACACTTTCTATATAGGCTACATAGTACTAACACTTTCTATATAGGCTACATAGTACTAACACTTTCTATATAGGCTACATAGTATTAACACTTTCTATATAGGCTACATAGTATGAACACTTTCTATATAGGCTACATAGTATTAACACTTTCTATATAGGCTACATAGTATGAACACTTTCTATATAGGCTACATAGTATGAACACTTTCTATATAGGCTACATAGTATTAACACTTTCTATATAGGCTACATAGCATTAACACTTTCTATATAGGCTACATAGTACTAACACTTTCTATATAGGCTACATAGTACTAACACTTTCTATATAGGCTACATAGTATTAACACTTTCTATATAGGCTACATAGTATGAACACTTTCTATATAGGCTACATAGTATGAACACTTTCTATATAGGCTACATAGTATGAACACTTTCTATATATGTTACATAGTATTAACACTTTCTATATAGGCTACATAGTATGAACACTTTCTATATAGGCTACATAGTATTAACACTTTCTATATAGGCTACATAGTATGAACACTTTCTATATAGGCTACATAGTATGAACACTTTCTATATAGGCTACATAGTATTAACACTTTCTATATAGGCTACATAGCATTAACACTTTCTATATAGGCTACATAGTACTAACACTTTCTATATAGGCTACATAGTACTAACACTTTCTATATAGGCTACATAGTATTAACACTTTCTATATAGGCTACATAGTATGAACACTTTCTATATAGGCTACATAGTATGAACACTTTCTATATAGGCTACATAGTATGAACACTTTCTATATATGTTACATAGTATGAACACTTTCTATATAGGCTACATAGTATTAACACTTTCTATATAGGCTACATAGTATGAACACTTTCTATATAGGCTACATAGTATGAACACTTTCTATATAGGCTACATAGTATGAACACTTTCTATATATGTTACATAGTATTAACACTTTCTATATAGGCTACATAGTATTAACACTTTCTATATAGGCTACATAGTATTAACACTTTCTATATAGGCTACATAGTATTAACACTTTCTATATAGGCTACATAGTATGAACACTTTCTATATATGTTACATAGTATTAACACTTTCTATATAGGCTACATAGTATGAACACTTTCTATATAGGCTACATAGTATGAACACTTTCTATATATGTTACATAGTATTAACACTTTCTATATAGGCTACATAGTATTAACACTTTCTATATAGGCTACATAGTATTAACACTTTCTATATAGGCTACATAGTATTAACACTTTCTATATAGGCTACATAGTATTAACACTTTCTATATAGGCTACATAGTATTAACACTTTCTATATAGGCTACATAGTATGAACACTTTCTATATAGGCTACATAGTATTAACACTTTCTATATAGGCTACATAGCATTAACACTTTCTATATAGGCTACATAGTATGAACACTTTCTATATAGGCTACATAGCATTAACACTTTCTATATAGGCTACATAGTATTAACACTTTCTATACAGGCTACATAGTATGAACACTTTCTATATAGGCTACATAGTATGAACACTTTCTATATAGGCTACATAGTATGAACACTTTCTATATAGGCTACATAGTATGAACACTTTCTATATAGGCTACATAGCATTAACACTTTCTATATATGTTACATAGTATTTACACTTTCTATATAGGCTACATAGTATGAACACTTTCTATACAGGCTACATAGTATGAACACTTTCTATATAGGCTACATAGCATTAACACTTTCTATATATGTTACATAGTATTTACACTCTACTATTATCTTTACAGATTTTTTTTAATGATGAATACATGACATACAAATCTTTCACTTGTTTCAGAAATAATGTGTGTTTAATGTAGAATGTACAAACCTCCACTGTATTCGCTATGCAATTACAGAGCGATCCAGAATCCAAACAGACTAATACTGTGTATGTCTGAAGCCCATATGATTTGATTATGTAAAGTGAAAGAGTCAGTCCTTGCAGGTGGCTGGGTTAACCTGTGGCTGGGACAGACAGGTGCTGAGTGATATGAGTGATTATGTAAAGTGAAAGAGTCAGTCCTTGCAGGTGGCTGGGTTAACCTGTGGCTGGGACAGACAGGTGCTGAGTGATATGAGTGATTATGTAAAGTGAAAGAGTCAGTCCTTGCAGGTGGCTGGGTTAACCTGTGGCTGGGACAGACAGGTGCTGAGTGATATGAGTGATTATGTAAAGTGAAAGAGTCAGTCCTTGCAGGTGGCTGGGTTAACCTGTGGCTGGGACAGACAGGTGCTGAGTGATATGAGTGATTATGTAAAGTGAAAGAGTCAGTCCTTGCAGGTGGCTGGGTTAACCTGTGGCTGGGACAGACAGGTGCTGAGTGATATGAGTGATGATGCTTCCATTTCTGCTCAGGCCGTGAAATGCAAATCGCTGAGTAAGTTGAAATTGCATCTCTGTGTGTGTGTGTGTTTGTGTGTGTGTGTGTGTGTGTGTTGGTGCATGTGTGTGTGTTGGTGCGTGCATCTTATGCCTTTTGGTTAATCTGTGTTTTGTTCATTATATGTTTTGATAGGATTTCTAGTCAAATAAAATGACCTGCTGTCAACTAATCATTCAATGGTGCTCAATTCATGAACGCCCACAGGTGTGTATTTAAATAACACGTGTCTTGTTGAGAAGAACACAGGACAAGTGGCTTCGGCAAAAATCACTCATGCATTTTTTCTTCCATCAGGTTGGACTCAGCCTTCTGCAGGAGAGAGAACCACAAATATCACAAGGAAAGCTCCGATTTACTTAAACAACTAAGGTAGGTTATTTTTACATTATAACATGTTACCTTCGGCTAACCGTTTTACATCTCATGTTGTCATTCAGACTTTCTGAGACAATGCACAATACTTTGACTGACATGACAACAGTAGACCTAATATCTAAGTATTTTTTATGTATTTTGACATCAGTATATTGCATCAGTATGTTTCCAACAACATATTAAAACATAAAGTCATGAAACTTGTCATCTCCCCTCTCTCATATCTCAGTGGGCTAAGATATTGTTCCACAAGGATGAATGCCTCTTCAGGAAACCACACACACTTCAGCTGGAATGTTTGCTTTAACAAGGGCTATGTTGGGCCTGTGCTTACTGGTGCTGTCCAGTCCATGTGCTTCCTCCTGGGGACGCCAGCCCTGGTCTGGTGCCTCTGGCTCTCTCTGACTGGAAGTCTCTCTGGAGGTCTCAAACCCACCCAGGTCTTCCCTATTAACCTGTTTGCAGTGGAGCTGGTATTCTGTGTGGAGGGTTTGTTTGAGGTGGTCAACAACCTCACCCAGAACATCATGTTGCAGCAGGCTGTATATTTCCTCTATGGCCTCTCCTGGACCTGCAGGCCCCTGATCCAGAGCTGCATCTGTGTGGAGAGATACCTGGCGGTGGCCCAACCTGTAGCTTTCCTCAAGTACAGACTCCGGAGGTACAGGGTGGCGTGTTCAACCACGGTCTGGCTGCTTTCGCTCGCTTTTGCATGTTCTATCATCTCTTTATTTGGTTGTGAAGAAACCTCAGGTTTTGTGATCAGTGGTGTATATTGCCTTGGGGTGGCCGTCATTTCTCTCTGCTGCTTCTTCATCCTGCGTGTGCTGAAGCAGCCTGGTCCAGGAGAGGTAGAGGGGGGCAGAGGGGGAGAGAAGAATCAGGGGACGACAGACCCACATAAGAAGAGAGCTTTTGAGATCATCTTAACCAACCTGGTTATCATCTTGGCGAGCTCCATCCCGGTGGTTGTTGGTTTGACCACCTTTTCATCCAATCTTGACTACAACTGCAATGTCATCAACATTTTGGTGCTTGTTAACATCTTCAGTGTCCTGGTCTCACCCCTGAAGCATCTCTACAGGGAGGGGAAGCTGCCATGCCGAAGAGGGACAGAGACACGTTAGACTTACAGGTGTGGGCACTATTGCTAGGAGATGATAAAGCGTTTTGTTAAATACGCATTGAATTCAAATTCTTCTGTTAATACCGCGGCGCAGCCTAACTTCTCAGTGCCTGCAACTGTAGTTTAAACATACAAAGACATGGCAAAGATGTAGAAGGATGTGTGTACTATTTAATTTGATAAATAGTTTTGATTGTTTTAATGTGGTGACCTGTAGCAATAGAGTATTGTTAGATGCATAAGCTTAACAATTGTTGTTCAATGGGCAATCAAACAACAACGTGTCAGAGTCCCTACCATTGTTTTTGTAAAAAGCAACTTTTAATTCATAGACAGAGCTTTGGATGCCAGGACTGACCAGCCATGATATCCAAATGATCGTTTTCATCTGGTTTTTACATGTTGGTTTACATTGATGTTGTTTTTTTTTATTTGACAAACAAAGGAGTTACACAAGCTCTTATTTTAGGTTCTGACAGGGTATGACAGTTGAACTAAGCTCATGAGGCATTTCTAAGTAATATATTTCAAGATCCAATGGGAATATATCATTCATTTGAAAGTCCAAGAATGCATGTCCCAAAGGCAGATTGCCCCTTTAACTAAAGCGTCATCATTTGTGAATGTTTGTTTGTTTTATTAGTTATACAATTAGTATCAGGACGGGGTGGCTAGATTGGAGATTAGGCCTATTCATTTAGCATTATTACTGGTCCAGAGGATGGAGGGATGGAGAGTAAGGGTAAAAAAGAGGATGGAGGGATGGAGAGTAAGGGTAAAAAAGTGGAGGGAGGGATGGAGAGTAAGGGTAAAAAAGAGGAGGGAGGGATGGAGAGTAAGGGTAAAAAAGTGGAGGGAGGGATGGAGAGTAAGGGTTAAAAAGGAGGGAGGGATGGAGAGAAAGGGTTAAAAAGAGGAGGGAGGGATGGAGAGAAAAGGTTAAAAAGAGGAGGGAGGGATGGAGAGAAAAGGTTAAAAAGAGGAGGGAGGGATGGAGAGAAAGGGTAAAAAAGGAAGGAGGGAAGGAGAGAAAGGGTAAAAAAGGAAGGAGGGAAGGAGAGAAAGGGTAAAAAAGAGGAGGGAGGGATGGAGAGAAAGGGTAAAAAATAGGAGGGAGGGCACAGATCATCCTGCAGACCTTGATGCTGAACTACTCTCCTACGATCATCAGGGCTATTCTTCAGGATCATATTTCTTTGAGATCATTCAGGTGTATTCTGACTCCATGACTGACTCCTTCAGGGTGTTGGGTATCTTTACTCAGCCCCTCTACCTCCATAGCGCTGGGAAACTGCCCTTTATCGGGGGTTAAAGAGAGGCATAACCACTGTGGGGGCATGGTTGTCTTTCATTTCTCAGGTTATCATTCTGTTCCATTCCTTTTAGTTATGCTATTTTGAGGTCTTGACATCTGTAGTAAGTGGTTTCTGGTTAAACTAAACAGTGTGAGAAGTGGGGAAGAGGATTAAGGGGTTGATTGGTGTGAAATGTTCATTGTATTTGTCGTTGTATAGCCGTTAATGTAGGTGAAATTAGGGAGTTACATTGTGAGATTTTACTATCAACTCATGTTCACCATTCCAACTTGTTCCTGACTGTTTTGCTTGGTTTGACAAAATGTAACCCCAATAACATATACTACTATTTTCACTTTGCTTAGTCATATTTGAACTGGTTTTACATCCTGTATAGCAGTTGCTCCTCTACTTCTATGTGATGTTCTATATCAACTGAATAAAAAGGCAAATGCAACATGTAAATTGTTGGTACCATGTTTCCATAAACACAAAATGTTTATTTCTCTCAAATGTTGTGCACAAATTTGTACCTTGACAACTGGGATGTTTGCTTTGACCATGGCTATGATGGGTCAGTGCTGTTCTTTGCTACCCAGGCTCTGTGCTTCCTCCTGGGGACGCCATCTCTGGTCTGGTGCCTCTGGTTCTTTCTGAGTGGAAGTCTCACTGGAAGTATTGTATTGGTCACATACACATGGTTAATGCTGTTATTGATACGCAACATTCTTGCCCTGACAGTGGACACTCCTACAAAGTCATTAGACTCCATCCACAGTGGGATAAAATGTGGACACACTTGACATTAAAGGGATGGTTCAGGATTTTGGTAATGATGCCCTTTATATACTTATCGAGAGTCAAAGGAACCGGTGGATACCATTGTTATGTATCTGCATCCAGTATGAAGGAATTTGTAGGTAGGTAGCTTGAGAGCTGTACACAAAGACTTACGACTTAGCGTTGGATTGCGAAACTACCTCTACCAATCTTCAAATAGGATGCAAATGCTCAGGAAGTAGAAAAAGAGCCCCCTGAACTCTCTCTTTAGCATCAGCTATTTTAATGACGAATGCACATCAATTCAAAAGTCAATACATGCTAGTCTAAATGAGTGTCATCTTGTTTTGAGAACTCTTCAAACCATACTGTGGATGCCACATTCTAACCCCTGGACAGAGGTATAGACACACATTCTTCCCCGATTAGAAGAAACCACAGATGGTACAATGAACTACAACTACATTTCTTACCTTGTCATGAAAAACCACCGTAACTTCAATCAATTTGTAATAATAACATTGTCTATCCATGAATATTAGCTTACTTCCTGTGATGATAAAACTTGTTTTACACTAAGTGTTAAACCTCTCCAGATCCACTAAATACTTCTCCTCTCTCTCTCTCTCTCCCTCAGAACACAGCTCTTTCTATTCTTCAGAATCTAAAGTAACAGAGGATGTGTAGAAATGTCGGAACCAGACTCCTCTTTCCCCCATCCCGTCAGGTTTAATCACACTGGGGGTTTGACTATTTTGACTCTTGGTGCTGGGTGTGGCCCAGATGTCTGCCAGTCTAACTGGGAACAGAGGTGTTCAACTGCCTCCTGGTTATGGTCACCAACACCTGGTACCTGTGGCTGGAGGCTAGCTTGTCTCTCTGCCACCGAGCTGGTCTGGTGTCTCGGTTATCGAAGCGCATAATCCTGGAAATATTGTGGAATTGTTCCAAGACATTGGAACAATTGTACGGAAAAGTTCTTTGCTAGTGTCTGTATCTTACATGGATTCTGTGGATTCCCCATTGGATCTGAAAACACCAGCAAGAATAAGAACCCCAAAGCATGCATGTAAATGAGTTTGGTCCATCCCCTTCCATCTCTCTCCAAAACACACCTTCTCTACAAATGAATGCAGTCCAGAATGATTTTCTGGGTGGTGTCTGGGATGAACAGTTCAAAAGAAGATGTTTTGTCCTGCACATGATTAACCGCCATCCGCGTCAGCCCTGCTTGTATCCTTATCACATTGGCAGCCATGTGGGGTGGCTCGTTCCTTGGGCAAGAAGACCATTCAATTTCAAAAGAATTTGACATCCATATTTCTCTTCCTGCAGTCTGCTCATGAGCTGGTAGCTGATGGGCTGGTCCTGGCTGCTGACAGGCTGGTCCTGGCTGTTGATGGGCTGGTCCTGGCTGTTGATGGGCTGGTCCTGAGGCTGGCTGTTGACAGGCTGGTCCTGAGGCTGGCTGTTGACAGGCTGGTCCTGGCTGTTGACGGGCTGGTCCTGAGGCTGGCTGTTGACAGGCTGGTCCTGGCTGTTGACAGACTGGTCCTGAGGCTGGCTGTTGACAGGCTGGTCCTGAGGCTGGCTGTTGACAGGCTGGTCCTGGCTGTTGACAGGCTGGTCCTGGGGCTGGCTGCTGACAGGCTGGTCCTGGCTGTTGACAGGCTGGTCCTGGCTGTTGATGGGCTGGTCCTGAGGCTGGCTGTTGACAGGCTGGTCCTGAGGCTGGCTGTTGACAGGCTGGTCCTGGCTGCTGACAGGCTGGTCCTGAGGCTGGCTGTTGAGAGGCTGGTCCTGGCTGTTGACAGGCTGGTCCTGGCTGTTGACAGGCTGGTCCTGGGGCTGGCTGCTGACAGGCTGGTCCTGGGGCTGGCTGCTGACAGGCTGGTCCTGGCTGTTGACAGGCTGGTCCTGGGGCTGGCTGCTGACAGGCTGGTCCTGGCTGTTGACGGACTGGTCCTGGGGCTGGCTGCTGATGGGCTTTTCCTGGGGCTGGCTGCTGACGGGCTGGTCCTGGGGCTGGCTGTTGACGGGCTGGTCCTGGGGCTGGCTGCTGATGGGCTGGTCCTGGGTCTGGCTGCTGACTGGCTGGTCCTGGGGCTGGCTGCTGACGGGCTGGTCCTGGCTGTTGACGGGCTGGTCCTGGGGCTGGATGCTGATGGGCTTTTCCTGGGGCTGGCTGCTGACGGGCTGGTCCTGGGGCTGGCTGTTGACGGGCTGGTCCTGGGGCTGGCTGCTGATGGGCTGGTCCTGGGTCTGGCTGCTGACGGGCTGGCTGCTGACGGGCTGGTCCTGGCTGTTGACGGGCTGGTCCTGGGGCTGGCTGCTGATGGGCTGGTCCTGGGGCTGGCTGCTGACGGGCTGGTCCTGGGTCTGGCTGCTGACGGGCTGGTCCTGGGGCTGGCTGTTGACGGGCTGGTCCTGGCTGTTGACGGGCTGGTCCTGGGGCTGGCTGCTGACGGGCAGGTCCTGGGGCAGCTGCTGACGGGCTGGTCCTGAGGCTGGCTGCTGACGGGCCTATCAGGCCCTCTGAGCAGAGATGATTTTTGCCATACTAATTGATTGTGGTAGAGCTACACATGCAAAACTATTTATTTGTTGTGTCCCTCCCCCAATTTGCACCTGGCTGGGGTAGAGGCTTGGAATATACTACATGTTTTACAATGTATCAAAATAATGTATTGTAATAACATTGTGTAGTTTCACATCCTACCAAAGGTAAAGACTGCGAGGAAAGTTGGAGAAAGGCAGGGAGACAGACAGATTATTGGTGCTATGTTGAAACAGCAGGCCCAGGGAGGAGGAAGACAGAGTGAAGGCACACAGCACACCTTTTGATTTCATTTTAGCTTGTTTTCACCTACACACTTTTCCACACTTTTATTACCCTCAGGTCCAGTGGACCCGAACACCTCATATATAAAGGCGTAGGTGGGTGCACAGTGTGCACTCAATGAAAATGTGTGCTTTTACATGTTCTTCACAGACAATTATCCCAGACCAATGATTTTCAGGTTGAAAACATTATTAATTGTATAATGTTTCTATTAGTAATTATAAAAAATGGGTCCACAGACCCAAACAAGGGTTAAGAAATGTAATATATTTTAACAGAGAATGTACTTGTGGTTTTACTTAATTCTCCGTACTGGCCAATGATGACAAGAGCGATTCTGATCCAACCAGTAATTCATACATTGTTGTGCCCCATTGTTGTGCCCGAGAGAATGGAAGTTCAATATTTAGTTCAATGTAATATGTAATAGGCTAATGTTAACAAGTTAACGTTGCCCAAGAATGGAAGTTTGGCTAGCGAGCAAGCATTCTAGCCAGGTAGCCTAGGACAAAAAAATAAATAAAAGCATGCACTGTATGGCAGATTGATAGATCATTTCCTCAACATGCAAGAGAGGAGGATGGCATGGGGCGGCAGGGTAGCCTAGTGGTTAGAGCGTTGGATTAGTAACCGAAAGGTTGCAAGTTCGAATTCCCGAGCTGACAAGGTACAAAACTGTCGTTCTGCCCCTGAACAGGCAGTTAACCCACTGTTCCTAGGCCGTCATTGAAAATAAGAATTTGTTCTTAACTGACTTGCCTAGTAAAATAAAATTAAAATTGGTGTTTCTCTACAAGTAGGGTGAGTCAACATGTTCTTCTACTTGCACGCAGACGCACACAGAAACATTTACATTTAAGTCATTTAGCAGACGCTCTTATCCAGAGCGACTTACAAATTGGTGCATTCACCTTATGACATCCGAACCATGGACAGCCACATCATATTAGGCTTATTGGACTAAATTATTTTTCAAATCTTTTAGTTGTCACTGTATTAGACTAAGAAGAGGTGATTTGATGATGTTGAAATGTTGAAGTCGAAATGGTGGTTGAATAGTGGAGGCAGCTCCTGTTTTCTATGCCACTTGTGACTACTCTCTGTGGTTCTAAATCAACAGTTGTTTAGTGGTCCGAAAATGGGGGGAAGAAATGTACTTGCTTGACTATGCTGTAGGACATGGAACTGTCTGTTGCTGTACATGCAGTACATTAGGAAAGTATTCAGACCCCTTGACTTTTTCCACATTTTGTTACGTTCCAGCCATATTCTAAAATGGATTCAATATCCCCCCCCCCTAATCATTCTACACACAATCCACCATATAACGAAGAAAAAACATGTTTTTATACAATTCTGCAAAAATAAAATTGAAATATCACATTTATATAAGTATTCAGACCCTTTACTCAGCTTTTTTGAAGAACCTATGGCAGCAATTACAGCCTTGAATCTAATTGGGTATGACACTACAAGTTTGGCACACCTGTATTTGGGGAGTTTCTCCCATTCTTTTCTGCAGATCCTCTCAAACTCTGTCATGTTGGATGGGGAGCATCGCCGCGAGTACAGCTATTTTCCGGTTTCTCCAGAGATGTTCGATTGGGTTCAAGTCCGGGCTCTGGCTGGGCCACTCAAGGACATTCAGAGACTTGTCCCGAATTCATTCCTGCATTGTGTTGTTTGTGTTCTTAGGGTCATTGTCCTGTTGGAAGGTGAATCTTCGACCCAGTCTGAGGTCCTGAGTGCTCTGGAACAGGTTTTTATCAATGATCTCTCTCTACTTTGCTCTGTTTATCTTTCCCTTGATCCTAACTAGTCTCCCAGTTCCTGAAAACATACCCACAGCATGATGCTGATTGGTGGAGTGCTGCAGAGATGGTTGTCCTTGCTCAGTTTGGCCGGGTGGCCAGCTCTAGGAAGACTCTTGGTGGTTCCAAGTTTCTCCCATTTAAGAATTATGGAGGCCACTGTGTTCTCAGGGACCTTCAATGCTGCAGAAATGTTTTGGTACCCTTCCCATGATCTGTGCCTTGACACAATCCCGTCTTGGAGCTCTACGGACAAATCCTTTGACCTCATGGCTTGGCTTTTGCTCTGACATGCACTGCCAACTGTGGGACATTAAACAGAAAGCTGTGTGACTTTCCAAATCATGGCCAATCAATTGAATTTACCACAGGTGGGCTCCAATCAAGTTGTAGAATAAATTTCGAGTCTCATAACAAAATGTCTGTATATTTATGTATATAAGATATTTCTGTTTTTCTAAATTACCCAATTACCCATTCACTACTACTGCTTTCAACACTACCCACATGTGGCCCAGTAAATGATGGCCTGCAGACGATGCAGGATGGACCCTAGGGTCCCTCTGCTACATTTTGGGATACTACTCAGCACCTGGTGGCAACGCATCCCCAACATCCCAGCGTGTGGATTCTTTTTCTACATTAGTGTACCAGGGAGTTGCAGCACCGTGAACATCGCTGCATATATCATATATGCAGCATACTCCACTGGAGTACGTATTGTGCAGAATATACAGAGCCTTAGGTGCATTATGCAGCAGAAGACCAGATCCTGGGCTTCCTCCTGTCAGTGGAACCCTCTCCAACAGGTTGCGTGGAAAACATGGGACAGTCATATGGAGAAAAAGCAGCAATAAGTTGTCTTTTGGACACCGACACTGTTGCCAGGTGTTACTGTGACCATTCGGTGTGACTAAATTGCCGCTCCAGCCACGGCACCTTTGTCGGGGACGTTGCGTCTGAGACCTCGGCCCCCACTGGACCTCAGCAGTTATGGAGAGTGAGCCCACACCAGATGTCATTCCTGATTCCCCTTCCACTGCTGTGGAATCTGGGGGACCCCCTCCCCGGCTTGGGTGGCCTATGCGTTTCCAGCAGCAACTCCATGCGGTAGTGAGTCTATGTTTCTGACTAGACCACCAGTAGCCAGAGCTACCTGGCGAGCCGTAGTCAGCGACAGAAGCCCTGTTTACCTTTGATTCTCAGCCTGTTCATGCACTAGAAGACCCTATAGCAGCACCGGAACGGTCTGCTGCTACCTCCGATGATTGGTCCAGCCTTGATCTGGGCCCACACCACTGTCACCAGCTACTGACAGTACAGCTTCAACTGACCCAGCCACAGACCTGGTTCCCATTCAGGGTGTCCAGGATGCCTGTCTCCAGCATGCACCACCTGACCCACCTCCAGTCCTTGTCCTGCTAACGCTGGACTCAACCCACGACGTGACTGTGAGCTGACACAGCGGCCTCACCAGTGCTGACCACACAGAATTCGCCACCCGGTGTCATATCCCAGGTGCACTACCTATTTCTGCTCTGTGGTCCAAGTTGATCCACCATCTTCCCCGGACTCACCAACACCTCCTCCTGATCTGGCCCTGACCCTGGGTCTACGGTTAGGGCCTGATTCGAGGCCTTCTCTGGGACCTCTTCTGGTTCCTACACTGGGGGAATTGCCTGCCTCAGTTGGGGACCACCGCAGCCATGACTGCTCTCCTCTGATTGGGCACAGTCTGCCTCTGTGAGGGAACCACAGCCGGGCCTTCTCTCTGCTGCTGGGGCCTTTATTAGTATGGGAACAACAACCGCCATTGCCTGTTCTCCTCTGCTCGAGTAATGGCCCGCTTCATTATGAGAGCTTGTGCACAGGCCTTCTCTCCTTACAAGGTTTGCACTGCACTTCCCTTTACAACATACTGTTCTAACACAATACATGTAATTCTATGTTTCAAAGGAAAAAAAACATATCTCACCTGGAAATGGCATCTACAGCAAACTGCTAAAATTTGCAAGAGCAGGCACTCGTCCAGTTGAAATGTTACCTGTGATTTAATAACTTTGATTACCAGGTGGTGCCGTTTCAGAAAAAAAAGATGAATTACATCCAACTACATGAGTATTTATAATTCACTTTAAATGAAATAATCGTGTGTGAGCAGACCAAGTAATTTGGTGTTACTCTAAAGTGGAAAGGTGGAATAAACGAGTCAGGAGTAGGTTTCCTTAATTGAACAAAGTTCTCTATTGTGGGATTTCTTTCAATTCAAACATAGCTCATTAGTACCGTCAGTTGTGCTTAATTGCCTCTGATCACCTTGAATCTCATGGCTGGCTGGGCTTTTAGTCGTGAGCCCAGCCAGCCCTCTGCTGGTCCTTCCACACATGTCGCTCTTTATCATAGGCCTAAGTGTGCCAGGTTGTTTTATGGGAACAGCTAAGATGTAGTGTTCTATAACGTGTAGCTACATCAACGATTTTAATTGGCTTATGCAGATTTTGAGACAGATGTCTCAAAACATTTCGCAGGTATGGACCCAATCATTTCAAACCGTGAATACACTGGAATACGATCACATATGCTTCTCTATTTATGTGTGGCAATACTTGCTAACAGATTTCCTCAAATAAAATGATTTTGATTTGATTTACTGGAGATTGTATTACTTTATGTCAAACAATAACAAAAATATAAACTAAGCAAAAAAATAAACCTCCTCTCACTGTCAACTGCGTTTATTTTCAGCAAACTTAACATGTGTAAATATTTGTATGAACATAACAAGATTCAACAACTGAGACATAAACTGAACAAGTTCAACAGACGTGACGAACAGAAATGGAATAAAATGTCCCTGAACAAAGGGGGGAGGTTAAAAATCAAAATTAAGAGTCAGTATCTTGTGTGGCCACCAGCTGCATTAAGTACTGCAGTGCATCTCCTCCTCATGGACTGCACCAGATTTGCCAGTTCTTGCTGAGAGATGTTACCCTACTCTTCCACCAAGGCACCTGCAAGTTCCCGGACATTTCTGGGGGGGAACGGCCCTAGCCATCACCGTCCGATCCAACAGGTCCCAGACGTGCTTAATTGGGATTGCGATCCGGGCTCTTCGCTGGCCATGGCAGAACACTGACATTCCTGTCTTGCAGGAAATCACGCACAGAACGAGGAGTATGGCTGGTGGCATTGTCATGCTGGAGGGTCATGTCAGGATAAGCCTGCAGTAAGGGTACCACATGAGGGAGGAGGATGTCTTACCTGTAATGCACAGCGTTGAGATTGCCTGCCACGACCTCAAGCTCAGTCCGATGATGCTGTGACACACCGCCCCAGACCATGACGGACGCTCCACTGTCTCACAGTACAGACATTGCAATTTAGTGCCCTGGCCACAGCTGCAATGAAGAACTGTAAAGTTATTTAGATTTTTCCGAACAATCTTTGAAAGACAGGGTCCTGAAAAAGGGAGGTTGCTTTTTTTTATGAGTTTATAGTAATATTTATCAATTTTTATTGAGGAACCCTTATATATACTGTATTCACTGCAATAAAAGAGAGATCCGGAATCCAAACAGACCGTATGTTTTGATTATGTAAGGTGAAAGAGTCAGCCCTTGCAGGTGGCTGGGTTAACCTGTGGCTGGGACAGACAGGTGCTGAGTGATATGAGTGATTATACTTCCATTTCTGCTCAGGCCGAAATGCAAATACCTGAGCAGGTTGAAATTGTATATTTGTCTTTCTGTGTGTGCGTGTGCGTGTGAGTGTGCGTGCGTGTGGTTGTGTGTGTTTTCTTGTGTGCATGTGCGTTCATGCAGAATATGCATTTTGTACATCTGTGTTTTGATAGGATTTCCAGTCAAATAAACTACAGTGGTGCTCAGTTCATCACTGCCCACAGGTGTGTATGTAAATAGAGCGCTAAGAACCTTGGCGTGATCCTGGACAACAAACTGTCGTTCTCAACTAACATCAAGGCGGTGGCCCGTTCCTGTAGGTTCATGCTCTACAACATCCGCAGAGTACGACCCTGCCTCACACAGGAAGCGGCGCAGGTCCTAATCCAGGCACTTGTCATCTCCCGTCTGGATTACTGCAACTCGCTGTTGGCTGGGCTCCCTGCCTGTGCCATTAAACCCCTACAACTCATCCAGAACGCCGCAGCCCGTCTAGTGTTCAACCTTCCCAAGTTCTCTCACGTCACCCCGCTCCTCCGCTCTCTCCACTGGCTTCCAGTTGAAGCTCGCATCCGCTACAAGACCATGGTGCTTGCCTACGGAGCTGTGAGGGGAACGGCACCTCAGTACCTCCAGGCTCTGATCAGGCCCTACACCCAAATAAGGGCACTGCGTTCATCCACCTCTGGCCTGCTCGCCTCCCTACCACTGAGGAAGTACAGTTCCCGCTCAGCTCAGTCAAAACTGTTCGCTGCTCTGGCTCCCCAATGGTGGAACAAACTCCCTCACGACGCCAGGACAGCGGAGTCAATCACCACCTTCCGGAGACACTTGAAACCCCACCTCTTTAAGGAATACCTAGGATAGGATAAAGTAATCCTTCTCACCCCCCTTCCCCCCTTAAAATATTTAGATGCACTATTGTAAAGTGGTTGTTCCACTGGATGTCATAAGGTGAATGCACCAATTTGTAAGTCGCTCTGGATAAGAGCGTCTGCTAAATGACTTAAATGTAAATGTTAAATGTAAATGTAAATAACACAACACGTGACTTGTTAGGAAGAACAGAAGACAGAGAGCGTTGGATAAAATCACTCACACACGTAGGCGTTATTCCATCAGGTTAGACAGCCTTCAGCAAGAGAGAGAACCACCAATATTGTGAATCAAGGTCTGAGTTACCAAAACTATTAAGGTAGGTTATTTTACATTTTAACTGAGTATATCAGGCTAATTGTCTTAACGCTCCTTTTCATGTTTTCAATCACACTTTCTGAGACGACGCACAACGTTTTTACAGACAAAAGTAGACACATGTATATAAAAGTATTGTTAATTAATAATTTCATCAGTACATTGTATAAGTATACTGCCAACAATATATTAAAACATAACGTCATGAATTGTGTAATCTTCTCTCATATCTCAGTGGCTCGGAGATTGTTCCACAAGGATGAATGACTCATCAGGAAACCACACTTACCTTGACACCTGGGATGTTTGTTTGGACCAGGGCTATGTTGTGCCAAAGCTTTACCATGCTGCCCAGGCCTTGTCCGTCCTTGTGGGGATGCCAGCTCTTGTCTGGTGCCTTTGGCTCTCTCTGAGTGGAAGCATCTCTGGAGGTCTCAAACCCACCCAGGTCTTCTCTATAAACCTCTTCACAGTGGAGCTGGTGTTCTGTGTCCAGGGTCTCCTTGAGATGATCAGCTACCAGTTCATCCCGAAGGCTATGATGTTACGTCAGACTGTGTATGTCCTGTATTACATCTCCTGGATCTGCAGGCCCCTGATCCAGAGCTGCATCTGTGTGGAGCAATACCTGGCGGTGGCTCAACCTGTGTCTTTCCTCAAGTACAGACTCCGGAGGTACAGGGTGGCCTGTTCAACCGTGGTCTGGCTGCTGTCGCTCACTTTTGCATGTTCTCCTATCGATTCTATGTTTTATGATGAAATCTCAGGTTATGTGCTCATTAGTGTCTATTGCCTTGGGGTTGCTGTCATTTCTCTCTGCTGCTTCTCAATCCTGCGTCTTCTGAAGCAGCCTGGTCCAGGAGATGTAGAAGGGAGCAGAGGGGGAGAGAAGAAACTGGGGACGACAGACCCACATAAGATGAGAGCTTTTGGGATCATCTTATTCAACCTGGTGATTATCTTGGCGAGCTCCATCCCTGTGGTTGTTGGTTGGGCCACACGATCATCCAGCCTTCACTACTACTGCAATGTCTATCCCATGTTGCTGATTGTTAACATCTTCAGTGTCATGGTCTCACCCTTGATTCACCTCTACAGGGAGGGAAGGCTGCCATGCCGAAAAGGGCCAGAGACGCGTTAGATTTACAGTTGAGGGCAATAGTTATTTTAGCAAAATCTATCGCTAGGAGACAGAGCCTTGTATTAATACTAGGAGACAGAGCCTTGTATTAATACTAGGAGACAGAGCCTTGTATTAATACTAGGTGACAGAGCCTTGTGTTGCGCATTGAATTGACATTGTTCTGCCAATTCCGCTGCACAGCCTAACGTCTTAGTGCCTGCAACTGTAGTTCAAACATACGAAGACACAGCAAAGGCTTAGAAGAATTGACATTTTTATTTGATAAAAGGTTTAATTGTTTTAATTTCTTGGCATGTAGCAGTTACATTTTGTGAGATGCATCATATCAGCGTTAGATTGGTTGTTAAAAGGGCAATCTGCAGTTCAAACAATAACAAAGCAGATTCCACCACTATTTTTTTTAGGATCGGACTGGAGAAAGTCTCAAATTCATAGACAGAGCTATTGGTACAATGACTGACCAACCATGGTGTCACGTTTTACCCATGTTTTGAGGTTTCACAGTGTTTATTTACATGTATGTTGTTTACAAACAAAGTTCATCAATCTCTTATTTTGGTTTCTGATATGGTCTGACAGGTGAACTAAACTCATGAGGATGTTCTAAGTAATAACAGATATAACCTGGGATGGCTAAATCTGGAAATTCCTTTGGTATTTATTGAGTTAGGTAAATCATCTTTTAGTTAGCTTGCACCTTATGAAACAATCTTACAAATCTTCTTCATCCTAATGTTTTGGTGCCTCTTTGGGAATCCAGAAAGCTGATTGAGGACCTTTATTGTTGATGAATGTGTTTATCGTTACACCCATGTCTTTCTTTCTGCTTGAAATGTGTATCTATAGTTTGATGTTTAAATTCTCTGTAATTTATGTATTCAGGGCTCATCTGAATACATCTGAATACGTCCCAGTTTGATTCCCTGATGAAATAAACATTACCATAAATGCGTTTAAATGTCCAAGAATGTAGGTAAGAATGGCATATTGGCCCTTCCACTAAAGCTGCATCA
Organism: Oncorhynchus gorbuscha; assembly: GCF_021184085.1. Lineage (NCBI taxonomy): Eukaryota > Metazoa > Chordata > Actinopteri > Salmoniformes > Salmonidae > Oncorhynchus > Oncorhynchus gorbuscha. Next base: position 74,810 of record NW_025746807.1, read on the forward strand.
CTTGCTCAGCATTTATATGATGCAATTAGTATTTGGGCAGTGGGGCTGGATTGGGGATTGAGTCTATTTATTCAAAGAAACAATATGATTGTACTGTCACATACAAAGAAGAGATTTACAGGGTCAGCTACAGTAGTACGGTGCCCCTGGTGCAAATTAGGGTTAAGTGCCTTATTCAAGGTCAAATTAACAGACTTCTCACCTTGTCGGTTCAGGTATTCAAACCAGCTACCATTTTGGTTGCTGGACCAAAGCTCTAAATTCTATGTTTCACCTTATTGCATTAGCGTTTAGCATTAGCATTAAGCAATGAATTGTCTTTCTGTTCATATTATGTTCCACTTTGAATTTACAGTGAATTCTGAAACTTTGACTGTCAATAAGAGTATATTTAAATGTATTGAGTGACAGTGCATGCTATTTGACTGATGGTGTCAGCATTACACAACATTCTCATCCATACATTTATATGTACATATTATTATTCATTCCTTTACACTTGTGTGTATAAAGTAGTTGTGAAATTGTTAGATTACTTGTTAGATATTACTGCATGGTCGGAACTAGAAGCACAAGCTTTTCACTACACTCGCATTAACATCTGCTAACCATGTGTATGTGACCAATAACATTTAATTTGATTTCTAGCCCTGACAATGCACATTCCTAGATAGCCATCAGGCTTCATAAACGCTGGATAGCAAACGTGGACCCCGCTGACGTAGACGTTGACTATTTTAATGCCAGTCAATATAGGCTAGTCTAGATGAGCATCATTATTTTCTGAGCACTCTTCACATCATATTGTAGGAGCTAAATCATAACACTTGGAGTAGAGATGCTCATTCTTCCCCGATAAGAACAAACCACAGAAGGTACAGTGTAAACTCTTGTCTTTAAAAACCACAGTATCTTCAATCAATTTGAAATAATAACATTGTCTATCTCTGAGTATTTAATCACACTTCCTGTGATGGCAAGACTTGCATTTTCCACTGTGTTATCACAGCTCTTCCTATTCTCCTGAGATTAAAGTAACAGAGGAAATGCAGCAATGAAGGAACCAAACTCCTCTTTCTGGCTGTGGTCCACCCTGTGGTCTTTGTGTGATCGTGAAATGGTTGCTGACACTCTGCCTACTTGTGTTAGAGTTCTACCCAAGGAGCCATCTGTTTCAATGCCGGTATCGTTGCTGGGATCCTGTTCCTTGACATGGACACCAGTCTTCATACTGAGGGTTCTGAGCAGGTCCGGTCAAGGGAATGGAGGGATGGAGAGAAAAAGAGGAAGGAGGGAACATTATGCCTCATATACTGTCCAGATCATCCTGTTAACCTTGATGCTGATCTACTCTCATACGATCATCAGGGTAATCATTCAGGATACCTGTAACAAAAAAGGATTATCCTAAGGGGACAGCCACAGAACCATTTTTTCTAAGAGCATAAGGGAATGGTTGTCCTGCAATTCTTGCGTTATCATTCTGCTCCAAATATGTTAATCATATTGTTCATGTTATTTAGAGGTTTTGACCTTTTTAGTAAGTGCTTATTAAACTAAATATGTCCATTATATTGGTCCTTTTATATCTGTTAATCTAAATGAAATAAGGGAGAAACATTGTGTAATTCTACTATGTTACATGTACCCCTGAGTCCAGGTTGGTATGGAAGTTGATTCTCTACTTCTGAGTGGTGTTCAATTTTGAAATGTTTCGCTGTATTTTTAAAAGTGTGTGGATGTCTGTCACTTGTGATTACAGCATGTCATCACATACATTGGGGCAAAAAAGTATTTAGTCAGCCACCAAGTGCAAGTTCTCCCACTTAAAAAGATGAGAGCGGCCTGTAATTTTCATCATAGGTACACTTCAACCATGACAGACAAAATGAGAAAATGAAATCCAGAAAATCAGATTGTAGGATATTTTAATGAATTTATTTGCAAATTATGGTGGAAAATAAGTATTTGGTCACCTACAAACAAGCAAGATTTCTGGCTCTCACAGACCTGTAACTTCTTCTTTAAGAGGCTCCTCTGTCCTCCACTTGTTACCTGTATTAATGGCACCTGTTTGAACTTGTTATCAGTCAAAAAGACACCTGTCCACATCTCAAACAGTCACACTCCAAACTCCACTATGGCCAAGACCAAAGAGCTGTCAAAGGACACCAGAAACAAAATTGTAGACCTGCACCAGGCTGGGTCAGCAGGGTCAGATAAAAATAATCACAGTGGTTGTAGACGGTGCAACAGGTCAGCACCTCAGAAGTAAATATCAGTTGGCTTTTCAAAGCCGATCATTCAGAGTATCTCTACCGCACCTGCTGTCTCTAGAGAGTTGAAAACAGCAGGTCTGGGACAAGTTAGCACATCCGGTGAACAGGTCAGGGTTCCATACCCGCAGCTTTCTCATTGGGATCCTCTCAAGCTCTGTCAGGTTGGATGGGGAGTGTCTCTGAACAGCTATTTTCAGGTCTCTCCAGAGATGTTTGATAGGGTTCAAGTCCAGGCTCTGGCTGGGCAACTCAAGGACATTCAGAGACTTGTCCCGAAGTCACTCCTGCGTTGTCATGGCTGTGTGATTAGGGTCGTTGTCCTGTTGGAGGGTGAACCTTCACCCCAATGTAATGAAAACTTGCTCTGGAGTAGGTTTTCTTCAAGGATCCCTCTGTACTTTGCTTCTTTCCCTCGATCCCTCGATCCTGCCACTACCATGCTTCAGGATAGGGTTGGTGCCATGTTTCCTCCAGATGTGACACTTCACATTCAGGCCAAAGAGTTCAATCTTTGTTTTATCAGACCAGAGAAACTCTATTCTCATGGTCTGAGAGTCTTTTTGGTGCCTTTTGGCTAACTCCAGGTGGGCTGTCATGTGCCTTTTACTGAGGAGTGGCTTCTGTCTGGCCACTTTACCGTAATCTGTCTGTGAACGGGGTTCACTCGCCAACAGCCAATGAAATTGCAGGGCGCCAAATTCAATCAACAGAAATCTCATAAATCAAATGTCTCAAACATACAACTATTAGGCACCATTTTAAAGATAACATTCTCGTTAATCCAGCCACAGTGTCTGATTTCAAAAATCTGCGAAACCTCCACAAACGATTATGTTAGGTTACCACCAAGTCATAGAAAAACACAGCCATTTTTCCAGCCAAAGAGAGTTGTCAAAAACAGCAAAAATATAGATAACATTAACCACTAACCTTTGATGATCCTCATCAGATGACACTCATAGGATGTTTTGTTCGATGAAGTAAATATTTATATACAAAATCTCATTTTACATTGGCGTGTTATGTTTAGTAGTTCCAAAACATGCAGTGATTTTGCAGAGCCACATCAATTCACAGAAATACTCAAAATAAACATTAATAATAGATACAACTATTATACATGGATCTTTAGATAAACTTCTCCTTGATGTAACCGCTGTGCCAGATTTCCCAAAAACTTTACGGAAAAAGTACACCATGCAATAATCTGAGTACGGCGCTCAGACGACAAATCAAGCCAAACAGATATCCGCCATGTTTGAGTCAACAGAAATCAGAAATAGCATTATAAATATGCACTTACCTTTGATGATCTTTATCAGAATGCACTCCCAGGAATCCCAGTTCTACAATAAATGTTTGATTACTACTGCACTGTATTCCCCTTGTTAATGATCGTTAACATCTTCAGTATCATGGTCTCACCCCTGATGCACCTCTACAGAGAGGGAAGGCTGCCATGCCATAGAGGGCCAGAGACACGTTAGATTTTCAGTTGCAGGCACTAAAAGTACAGGTTTATGTGTCAAACTATCTCTAGGCGTTGTGTTAAATGCGCATTTAATAAAAACAGTTTTGTCAATACCGCGGTGCAGCCTCACTTCTTAGTGCCTGAAATTGTAATTTAAACATATGTAGACAAGGCAAAGGCATAGAGTAATTTGTGTAATGTTGTAATTTATAAATCATTTGGATTGTTTTAAATAGGTGGCATGTATAAATATAATTTTCTGAGACAGAGCACAATAGCATTAGAGTTGTTGGTAAAGGGGGCAATCTGCAATTCAAACAACAACAAAGTTGATTCCCTACTGTTGTTTTGTTAAAAAACAATGTGATGGGGTTGGAGAAACTCTCAAATGTATAGACAGAGCTATGGACGCATGGATTGACCATCCATGACTTCAAAATTATAGTTTTAACCATGTTTTGAGGCTATACAGTGCTTGTTTACATTTACCTTTCTTCAAACAAAGAAGTTAAATGAGCTCTTATTTTGGCTTCTGATATGTTATGACAGTTGAACTAAGCTCATGAGGCATTTATAAGTAATACTCTTCAAGAATGTGTATATGTCATCAATTTAAAAGACCAAGAATGGTTGTTGCAAAAGCAGATTGCCCCTTTAACTGTTTATAGTTTATGGTGAATGTTGGTTTGGTATATTAATTATACAATTAGTATCAGGACGGGTTGGCTATACAGGAGATTAGGCCTATTCATTTAGCATTATTACCAGTCCAGGGGACAGAGGGTGCTGATCAGGTCCGGCCCAGTGGATTGAGGGTAGGAAAGGGTGAAAAAGAGGAGGGAGGGAACCTGATGAAGAGAAGAGCCTCCCGTACCATCTAGATCATCCTGCTGACCTTGATGCTGAACTACTCTCCTACGATCATCAGGGCATACTTCTTTGAGATCATTCAGATAAATTCTGACCCTCATTACTTTCTCCTTCAGTGTGTTGGGTAGCTTTACTCAGCCCTTCCTCTTCCACCTCAGGGCTGGGAAACTGAGAAGGATAACTCCACTGTAGGGAAATTATAATCTTGCAGGTTATCATTATTTTCCATTACTTTAGATCACATTATTGCATCTTATTGAGAAGCATTGACATTTGTAATAGGGGGGTTAAGCCTTGAGACAATTGAGACATGGATTGCGTATGCGTGCCCTTCAGAGGGTGAATTGGCATGACAAAAGATGTCAGTGCCACTGAACAGGGTATAGTAGTAGGTGTCAGGCGCAACAGTCTGAGTGTGTCAAAAACTGCAACGTTGCTGTGCTTTTCATGCTCAACAGTTTCCTGTGTATATCAACAATGGTCCACCACCCAAAGGACATCCAGCCAACTTCACACAACTGTGGGAAGCATTGGATTCCACATGGGCCAACATCCCTGTGGAATGCCTTTGACACCTTGTACGTCAAATTGTGTCTGTTCTGAGAGCAAAAAGGGGTGCAATATTATAAAGGTGTTCCTAATGTTTTGTACACTCAGGGTATATAAATACATACATAAATTATACTATAATATTAACTTTGCAAAATCATCTTTTTACTTGTATTACAACTTGTAAGGCAATGACTTACCTTCTTCTGAGTGATGTTCTGCATTGAAATATATTGTTGTATGTTTTTAAAAGAAGTGTGGAATAAAGAAAATCCTTGATAACACTCGCCAGTCCTGGATAACACTCGCCAGTCTAGCCCCCCTGCCCCATCCACCGCTGCCCCCTGGACTCTGATCACTTGGCTACATAGCTGATGCACGCTGGACTGTCCATTAATCACGGTACTCCATTCTGCTTGTTTGTTTTATCTGTCGGCCACGTTGTCTAGTCAATGCCATTTTACCTGCTGTTGTTGTGCTAGCTGATTAGCTGTTGTCTCACCCACTGCTTTAGCTAGCTTTCCCAATTCAACACCTGTGATTACTGTATGCCTCGCTGTATGTCTCTCTCAAATGTCAATATGCCTTGTATACTGTTGCTCAGGTTAGTTATCATTGTTTTAGTTCACAATGGAGCCCCTAGTCCCACTCCTCATATCCCTGATACCCCCTTTGTCCCACCTCCCACATATGCGGTGACCTCACCCATTACAACCAGCATGTCCAGAGATAAAACCTCTCTCATCATCACCCAGTGCCTGGGCTTACCTCCGTGCCCGCACCCCACTATACCCCTATCTGTGCATTATGCCCTGAATATATTCTACCATGCCCAGAAACCTGCTCCTCTTATTCTCTGTCCCCAACGCTCAAGGCGACCAGTTTTAATAGCCTTTAGCCGCACCCTCATACTACTCCTTCTCTGTTCCGCGGGTGATGTGGAGGTAAACCCAGGCCCTGCATGTCCCCAGGCACCCTCATTTGTTGACTTCTGTGATCGAAAAAGCCTTGGTTTCATGCATGTCAACATCAGAAGCCTCCTCCCTAAGTTTGTTTTACTCACTGCTTTAGCACACTCTGCTAACCCTGATGTCCTTGCCGTGTCTGAATCCTGGCTCAGGAAGGCCACCAAAAATTCAGAGATTTCCATACCCAACTGCTTCCGTCAAGATAGAACTGCCAAAGGGGAGGAGTTGCAGTCTACTGCAGAGATAGCCTGCAAAGTAATGTCATACTTTCCAGGTCCATACCCAAACAGTTCGAAACTACTAATTCTGAAAATTACTCTCTCCAGAAATAAGTCTCTCACTGTTGCCGCCTGCTACCGACCCCCCTCACCTCCCAGCTGTGCCCTGGACACCATTTGTGAATTTTTTTATTTTTTATTTATTTTTATTTTACCTTTATTTAACCAGGCAAGTCAGTTAAGAACAAATTCTTATTTTAAATGTCGGCCTGGGAACAGTGGGTTAACTGCCTGTTCAGGGGCAGAACGACAGATTTGTACCTTGTCAGCTCGGGGGTTTGAACTCGCAACCTTCCGGTTACTAGTCCAACGCTCTAACCACTAGGCTACGCTGCCCCCCATCTAGCTTCAGAGTTTGTTCTGTTAGGTGACCTAAACTGGGATATGCTTAACACCCCGGCAGCCCTACAATCTAAGCTAGATGCCCTCAATCTCACACAAATCATCAAGGAACCCACCAGGTACAACCCTAACCCTGTAAGTAAGCTCACCCTCATAGACGTCATCCTGACCAACTGGCCCTCCAAATACACCTCCGCTGTCTTCAACCAGGATCTCAGCGACCACTTCCTCATTGCCTGTATCCGCTACGGTGCCGCAGTCAAACGACCACCCCTCATCACTGTCAAACGCTCCCTAAAACACTTCTGTGGGCAGGCCTTTCTAATCGACCTGGCCCGGGTATCCTGGAAGGACATTGACCTCATCCCGTCAGTTGAGGATGCCTGGTCATTCTTTAAGAGTAATTTCCTCACCATTTTAGATAAGCATGCTCCGTTCAAAAAATGCAGAACTAAGAACAGATACAGCCCTTGGTTCACTCCAGACCTGACTGCCTGCGACCAGCACAAAAACATCCTGTGGGGGACTGCAATAGCATCGAACAGTCCCCCCGATATGCAACTGTTCAGGGATGTCAGGAACCAATACACGCAGTCAGTCAGGAAAGCTAAGGCCAGCTTCTTCAGGCAGAAGTTTGCATCCTGTAGCTCCAACTCCAAAAAGTTCTGGGACACTGTGAAGTCCATGAAGAACAAGAGCACCTTCTCCCAGCTGCCCACTGCACTGAGGCTAGGGAACACGGTCACCACCGACAAATCCATGATTATCGAAAACTTCAACAAGCATTTCTCAACGGCTGGCCATGCCTTCCGCCTGGCTACTCCTACCTCGGCCAACAGCTCCGCCCCCCCCCCGCAGCTCCTCGCCCAAGCCTCTCCAGTTTCTTCTTTACCCAAATCCAGATAGCAGATGTTCTGAAAGAGCTGCAAAACCTGGACCCGTATAAATCAGCTGGGCTTGACAATCTGGACCCTCTATTTCTGAAACTATCCGCCGCCATTGTCGAAACCCCTATTACCAGCATGTTCAACCTCTCTTTCATATCGTCTGAGATCCCCAAGGATTGGAAAGCTGCTGCAGTCATCCCCCTCTTCAAAGGGGAGACACCCTGGACCCAAACTGTTACAGACCTATATCCATTCTGCCCTGCCTATCTAAGGTCTTCGAAAGCCAAGTCAACAAACAGGTCACTGACCATCTCGAATCCCACCGTACTTTCTCCGCTATGCGCTATAAGGAATAGGGTTACCAGGAATAGGCTAACCCTAACCCTAACCCTAACCCTAACCATAACCCTAACCATAACCCTAACCCTAGGATAGGATAAAGTAATCCTTCTCACCCCCCTTAAAAGATTTAGATGCACTATTGTAAAGTGGCTGTTCCACTGGATGCCATAAGGTGAATGCACCAATTTGTAAGTCGCTCTGGATAAGAGCGTCTGCTAAATGACTTAAATGTAAATGTAAATGCAATCGCTGTGTTACATTTATTTTTAACGTTACAGGATGCGTTCACTAGGCTATACTATGAGACAGCGCTCAAAAAGTAGCATTCTGGCTCCTCTACCTTGGAGTCGACAGAAACCCAAAATTAACACATAAATATTCCCTTACCTTTGCTGTTCTTCCATCAAAAGACATGGAAGGGATTATACTTACCAAAACAGCGTTTAGTTTTCAAGTCTGCGTCTTTCGGTTCTCAAAATAGCCACATTTCGGTTGAAATGTAGGCAAAATTCAAGTGGATGCGCACCAAAACGTCGAAATTATATATTATACGTCGAGTTAACTTGTCAAACTAACTTCATAATCAAGCTTTAACATGTTATAAAGGTGTACAGCAATTTTGAGAACGAACAGAAACACAGGCACCGTTCAATCGATCTTGGAAAAAAGAGAGGACTTGACCATTGCACACATAAAAGTGACCGTTTTTTTGAGTGACTGGCAGCTTTCGGCATGCTCAAACTCTCGCTAGCGGGCGATCCTCACAATGAGAAGCCCCATTGAAATCTGAGATCGCACTGAATACGTAGGGACTCTTCCCAGAGCTGTGACTGTTTGGGGAGGGTGTTTGCGATGACGTCAAAGGTGGGCCAACTTTTCAGATGACAAGAGATAGTTTGGCAGAATGCATGTTCTGAGAGTTCTGCTTTACATAGAGACAAAATTTAAACGGTTTTAGAAGCTTTAGAGTGTTTTCTATTCGATAATATTTTTTATATGCATATATTAGCAATTTTAGGGAAAAATATTTTCAGTTTACTATGGGCACGCACTTTCTCCAAAAGGGGCAGTATAGAGCAAGAGTTCTAAGAGGTTAACGATAGGAAAATGTATTTTACATCATCACCCCGCTCTGTCGCAAAGAAAAAAGACATGGAAAATCAGGGTGCGTGAGTGAGTGTGTGACGGGGCAGCAGGAGTGTGTGTGTGTGTGTGTGTGACGGGGCAGCAGGAGTGTGTGTGTGTGTGTGCGCGTTTCAAAAACAAAGGGGCGGGTGTGTGTTCAACATTGCCCAGGCATCCGCACTCAGAGCACTTTCTCTCTGTAGGGGATCGTTTGAAACCACGGTTTGCACCATCATGCATACAGCATGTCCAGATATCTGCCGACCCCCCCGGGGTTAAACATTGATATCTCTAATCAGCGCCCGGTGCCCCCCACCCAGGTTGTAGACAAAATGTCTCGACATCCCCTCCTGTTGTTTGAATTCACCGCCTTTGTTCTCTAAACCAAATATACAAGGTGTTGCATATATGATTTCTCCCGAAAAAATGCCCCTGTAAACTCATTCAGTACTTTCTCTAGTTAGGGACACGAACGCGGAGCGAGTCTAGTGGAGCATATACTTTAACACTATGTTAGCACAGCTTTAGCTTCAATCCCACAGACCAATAGCCCCAGAATATTTAGCGGCCAGGACAGATAAAAAAAAGATAGTCTGTGAATCCCTCCTAATGGATATTTCTGAAGGCTACTGGACATCAGTGATTGGGAAGCGACTGTTAGATGGGGATTCTCAGAAGCAAACTGCGCCCTGTCCTTTACGTAGCCCTTCACGATCACACAATTTTCGGCGTAAGTCCTAATAACCACATATCCAAGATTATTTAGATATTAAAAATGAAAAGTGTGCACTCTGAACGACTTCGAAGAGCAGATGAAACAGATGCTATTCTACGTTTTTGTACTAACGGCCTTTGGCAATTTAACAGTTCAGGTCCCTCTCTGTCTGTCACTTATGATTACAGCATCTCATCAAATATGTATCCCCTTCAGTGATGATTGCATGTCTTTCATAATTGTATAAACAACATGAAACATACCAACAAGGAAAGGGCCTGCTAAAAATAATAATAATTTGCTTCCATGAACATCGAGAAATGCCTGATGGTTTCATTAGCTATTTAAATGACATCCAACATTGTATTTTAGCTGTTGTAACTTCCTCTTTAGGAGACACAACAAAAATATATTGATTTTACTTCATATAATAGTGTTTCTGGGATTTTTGTGGTAATCAGAATTCCGAACCTTATGCTTTCCACACTACTCAAGGGCAACTCCTTATGTCTATAGGTACAGTATATGAATATTCTTATTATGGTGGGGTCCAGCATGCCAGTTTCCCGGGTGTCAGCCAATCAAAGGAATACCTGTAATGTTTTGGGCATTGCAAGTTATATGACCAGGGTTTCCCTTTGTTCTCTCTCTATTCTAGTCCTGACAGTGCATGTTACTTGTTGCAGTTTCTTTAGGGTTTTGTTTGTGGTGGGCTATGGCCAACCAGTAGCTTGTGAGAGATCAGGCTCAATAAACTATTTTTATATGAGAACTCAAGAACTGTTGGGGACATTTTCTCATTTATGATTTATCGAGGTCATTACATTGGTGTCAGAAGTAAAAACCAAATTGAGTTAGCTTGCTGATTACGGTGACTAGATACGTGGATTAGCCTAGCAGTAAAAGTCAACTGAAGGCCTTCACATGGACAGCAGAGTGCCAGGGGCCTCGCATGGACAGCAGAGTGCCAGGAGAACTTCGCATGGACAGCAGAGTGCCAGGAGGCCTTCGCATGGACAGCAGAGTGCCAGGAGGCCTTCACATGGGCAGCAGAGTGCCAGGAGGCCTTCACATGGGCAGCAGAGTGCCAGGGGGCCTTCACATTGGCAGCAGAGTGCCAGGGGGCCTTCACATGGACAGCAGAGTGCCAGGGGGCCTTCACATGGGCAGCAGAGTGCCAGGGGGCCTTCACATGGGCAGCAGAGTGCCAGGGGGCCTTCACATGGACAGCAGAGTGCCAGGAGGCCTTCACATGGACAGTACAGTACCAGGAGGCCTTCGCATGGACAGCAGAGTGCCAGGGGTCTTCACATGGGCAGCAGAGTGCCAGGAGGCCTTCGCATGGACAGCAGAGTGCCAGGAGGCCTTCACATGGACAGCAGAGTGCCAGGAGGCCTTCGCATGGACAGCAGAGTGCCAGGAGGCCTTCACATGGGCAGCAGAGTGCCAGGAGGCCTTCGCATGGACAGCAGAGTGCCAAGAGGCCTTCACATGGGCAGCAGAGTGCCAGGAGGCCTTCGCATGGACAGCAGAGTGCCAGGAGGCCTTCACATGGACAGCAGAGTGCCAGGAGGCCTTCACATGGACAGCAGAGTGCCAGGAGGCCTTCACATGGACAGCAGAGTGCCAGGAGGCCTTCACATGGACAGCAGAGTGCCAGGGGTCCTTCACATGGGCGGCAGAGTGCCAGGAGGCCTTCACATGGACAGCAGAGTGCCAGGAGGGACCTTCACATGGACAGCAGAGTGCCAGGAGGCCTTCGCATGGACAGCAGAGTGCCAGGAGGCCTTCACATGGACAGCAGAGTGCCA